>NC_072823.1:1717500-2017500 GCF_027744805.1 Dunckerocampus dactyliophorus
GCGATAAAGACCTTCTCTGTTGGGATTTCAATACCCAGATCTCCACGGGCAACCATGATGCCGTCGCTAGCCTCCAGGATCTCATCAAATCTATGACAAAGAAAATCCGTAACTCATAATTAGCAATTTTCTATAGTATTGTGCCTCGTGGAGGTCACACAGGGGCTGGAGGCCATCCCAGCTGACTTGGGGTGAATGGTACACCCGTAATGGTCACCTTTCAATTATCATCCAATGCCAGTTGCACAAAAGTCAGCTATGTGAACCACGACACTACACACCTGCGCACCCCCTCGTGGTTCTCCAGCTTGCTGATGATCTTGATGTCCTTGCCCTTCTCACCCAGAGCTTTCCTGACAGCATGAACGTCAGCAGCCTTACGGATAAAGGAAGCAAACACCATGTCCACGCCCTGTTCCACGCCAAACTGCAGGTCCAGAAGGTCCTTCTCAGACAAGGCGGGCAGGTCAACAGCAGCGCCAGGCAGGTTGACGCCTTTCTTGCTGCCCAACATTCCGCCGTTTTCAATCTCGCACACCAAGTAGTCGCTACCTTTAAGTCAGGCAGATTTAACTGGACTTTTATCGAAACCGGTTGTAGACAAGATGCACAAACTGGTCTTCCTTCTCACCAATTTCTTTGACCTTGAGGGAAATCAGACCGTCATCAACGTAGATGTGACTTCCTTTCTGAACGACCTTGGTGATGTTTTTGTAGTCGAGCCACAGAGTCTTCTCATCACACTTCTCCTTGTAGCTGTCATCAAGAGTCAGTTTGATGGTGTCACCTTTCTTCAGCTCCACCTCAGCGGTGCCACTCTGCACAGCAAGAACAAGAGCGTGTGCATGACCTTACTCTCCTGGCAAATCCCAGCTAGCGTCATTGAGGCTGTTGCTCATTGCGTAGTAACAACTTACGCCCTTGATGAGCCCGGTCCTGATTTCTGGTCCCTTAGTGTCCAAAGCGATGGCCACTGGCCTGTAGCCAACAGAGCCTGCTCCAAAGCTCTCTGCTGCTTCACGGACGTTCTTGATCGTCTCTGCATGGTACTGGTACATAAGATAGAACATGTGAGAATATCCAAATACCTTTGTACGTAAAGCAGAACCTCTAAAGTTGGCAAACATTTCAGAATTGGACTTCAAATAATCAAGAAAAGTATGGCTCTAAAGCAGGGCTATTCAACTGGCAGTGGTTAGGGCTGGGCCATGTGGGCCAAAGCTCATATCCCATATGTTTAGGTTGAATATTGATGTACGATATATATCCCAATATTTTTCCCAAGTGAGTTTAGACAAAGGCCGCATGGTGGTGTAGTGGTTAGCATGTTGGCCGACACAGTAACAGTCAGGAGACCTGGGTTGGATTCTCCCTTGGGCATTTCTGTGTGGAGTTTGCATGTTCTCCCCGTGCGTGGGTGGGTTTTCTCTGGTTTCCTCCCACATTCCAAAAACATGCATGTTAGCTTCATTGGCGACTCTAAATGGTCCATAGGTATGAATGTGAGTGTTTGTCTATATGTGCCCTGCCATTGGCTGGACACCAGTCCAGGGTGTACCCCGCCTGTCGCCCGAAGTCAGCTGGGATAGGCTCCAACATGCCCCCACGACCCTAAAGAGGAGAAGCGGTATAGAAAATGGATGGATGGAGTCAAACACGAGGTCAAAGCCAAATATGTGTGCAAAGTTGTTACATGAAAATGAAAAAATAGCTGCTGAAATAAAATAGTCCATTCTCTTTTGGAAATAAATATAGAAAAAGTAAAACAATCAATCTTAATCAGGCTGCACTGCTGGTCGCGTTAGCGCCGTTAGCTCTTCCATCTTGTTGGAGAGAGATCTCACGTTCTCACAAGATCTCACGAGGGGTGTGTGGCTCAAAGCTAACAGCTGCTCTCGAGTGGAAACAACAGAGCCGTGAATGAATGCGTCACACCCGCAAGCAGCAAGAAGCAGCTGCACACTTGCTTAAGGGGTCGGTATGGCACAAAAAACAAATCAGAAAGTAAGAGTAGAGCACTATTAAACACTAAAAACGTGGCGGAAAATACGGAGCCGCTGGAACTCGTTGCCACTTGGGCGGTGCCATCTTGAAACATGAGACCTCCGCGTCAAATCCGGCCGATATGACCGATATGCTTGTTTTTGATATCATGCTTGAAAGAAATCTCGATGTTTGTAAAATATCGATATATCGCCCAGCCCAAGCGGTGGCAAAGGCTGCCCCACAAGTTCAGTTCCAAACAGCAGCATGTTCCTTCTATAGTAGATCAGTGGTCCCAAACTTGTTACAGTGGCGTACCCCTTCAGACATTTGACCTGAAGCCATGGACCCCTTACTCCTGCACACTTGAAAACATCAACCTTTTTATCTGAATTCCCTTGAAATATTGAACATAATTAATTAGTTTATTGATTTTATAGTAATTCCGTGTCAAAAATGTGTTTTTTGCAAAGTCAGACTTTAAGAAAGTTCCTCACGAGCACTGATAAGTAGATAAGTCATCATCCTACATATTAGGGATGTAAATTTCTCCGTGATGGACGATTCGATTCCAATCAAGATACACAGGTAAAACCACTGATAGAGGATCTTTGACGAGCGCTTCTTAAATGTAGTTACATACTGGCCCTTTTTTTTTTTACAGGCAGAGAAGAGCAGTAAATCCTGAATGACAACTGCAATGCCAATTTTAGCACATGACACAAAACAGCTGCTTAAAGCATTATAAGAATATTTCCTGAAAGGTGTTTTTTTTTTTTATATGCCTATATTAAGGTTGGTTGGTGGGTTTTCTCATGTAAAGACTTGCAAGAGGAAAGCTTATCATAGAAAAAGGCACCCTGGGGGGTTGTGAAGACCGTAGAAGAGTGTGGAACTACACTACGTGCCTCCAGACAAACTCTTGGCTGCACACTCTCTACTCCTCGCTGTACTGACAAGTGACCACACGGCACTCAACTTCATGTTGTCCTTGCCAAGACAAATCAAGACGCACTTTGCTCAAAGTTGTACTAACAGGCCCCGTCACCAGGTACACGTGCACAACCTAAAGAGATCTAATAATACAAGTGTTGAGTCATGCATACTTGACAGTCAAGTTTCACGGGTGTTGACCTTTAAAGAGTTTTTAAAGAGTTTTTAAAAAAGGTGAGAGGTCAACTGTGCAACATGCTTTCCAAGTCACAACTAGATCACCTTACGGCCATGGGCAGGTCACATGACAATGATCACCGCTGTCCAGTGTAAACTCACTCACTCCGATGCTGACTGGCTACTAATTACACTGCAGAGTTCATGTGCGCACATGCACTTCAACTCTAAAGGGTCGCTGACATGATTGTCAACTTTGCTTAAGTATGTTCTATATTGTAATTCAGTGCTACGTGGTTGGTTTTCTTGAAAGCCAACATTAAATTCGTAGAAATTCCATTTTTGTACGTTTTAACCATTTTCATTTTAGCAATTTTCTGCCTAGAAAAGGGACGTTTCCGGAAGTGGCGTCGGAGAAGGCGCGGCTCTGAGCTTAAGCCTTTTAATAACCAAACGCTTGTAGCGTTAGCTCGTCAACTCAAAGTAGTAGTCATGCCAATGTCCAAGTGATACTGTAAGTGTGTTTTCTTTCCCAAAAGACGAGGTTTTAGGACTACAATGAACAAAGCAACTGCAGAGAACAACAGCCAAATGGACGCATCACCTCGCATTCTGTTCTCTGCAAAGTTCATTTCACTGAAGACTCGGCCCGTCACGGTAACAAATTTTGCTGGTTGATAATTGTGCTAAAATTTATCGACGATAATTTCAACATTTTTTTTTCTACCATATTATCATTTGATTTGTTATTACTCAACGATCACTTTGCCATGTCACATTTGCGCCACTAGATGGCACTCATGCGTCGCGTACCGGAGGCACAGAAGCCACCTACTTGAACACCCACAAATAGCCGGACGTCACCATGTCACATACCAGTCCTACTCATGGTGTCAAAAGAACTACACACAGCATTGCAAGAGCTGGATAAAAACTTTCCAATCGTTCTCATTCTCATGACAAGAACGCGAGATGCATTCAGGGACACACCGGACATCACAAAAAAGCGTGAATGTAAAAAAAAAAAAGTCGTGTCAGAATGTGCGACAGGAAATGCACTTCTAATAGCGGAGAAGGCAGTGCCACTACGCAATGCGTACCCGGAACGACGGCGCTTCTGCGACATCACGTGCTGTGGTAGTTGTTGCTTTTTAAATGCATGAACACAAATGCAGTGATATTCCAATGTAAACAACCATAAGCAGAGTGCAATGATGGATTATTCTAGAGCACAGGTGTCAAACTCAAGGCCCGGGGGACAGATTTGGCCCGCCATCATTTTATGTGGCCCACGAAACAGAAAACCTTATATTTTTTTGTTGTCAAATCCAATGTAAAATGACTATTTTTTATTACTTATTCATAAAAAGCAATTTTTTATTATTAATTGATTTTATTATTTTTAATTGTTACATATGAATAATTAATTATTAACACATTTCTAAAATTTAATGATAAAAGTGGCCCTCTGAGAATAACCATAACTGTGATGTGGCCCACGGTGACGCTCCTGTTCTAGAGCAGTGATCCCCAACCCAAAGGCCGCGGTCCGGTACAGGGCTGTGGGTCATTTGGTACCGGGCCACACAGAAAGAAAAAATTATTTCCATTATTTCATTTTTTTTAGGTTTTATTTTGAAAAGTGGCTGGATTCTCTGTTACATCCTTCTCACTTGACCATGTCCATTGCGCGTGTGCTAACTTTATCTCATGCCGCACAGATAGACTACTGTATTTTTACCATTTTTCTTTCAAATGCTGACTACGTGGGAATGCATAAAAGGTAAGTTTGGATGACTTATTGAGTGCTAATGTGCACATTTGTCTCAAGTTAATTCATGCTAGCGCATGGAAAAACTTGGCTGGAAGTTGAACTGGTGGATGGTGGGTCGCATTCATTTTGTGCTTTTATTTTGATGTTAGTCATGTCTTAGTTTTACACAATACATCATAAATAAGATAAATTTGATCGCTATAATGTACGAACCCCCCGGTCCGTGGGAGATTTGTGGGAACACAAGCCGGTCCGTGGGTCAAAAAAGGTTGGGGACCACTGATCTAGAGGATTCAGCTAGTTTTGTTCAAACTTTGGGTCATACTGATGATTTTTTTCTCATTTACAGTACACCTTTGTCTCCAAGCATTTTCCAGCTACAAGCATTTGAAATAGTAATATCCAAACCTGGTATTTTCCTGAAAAAACTTTGCTACATTTTCAGTATGCTGGAAATGACACTGAAAAAAAAATGTCATTTACCTTAAATTACGTGATGTCTTTGAACACAACCCCTCATTGCTCAGAGCACGGTTTAAAGTGTGATTCAAACGTTCTACTCTTAAAGAGACTAGTGTTCGACAAACGGATTTTTGGACTCGTGTGGTATCTTTTAGCCTGATTGACATATTCACTTCATTCTGAGCCGTTTATACACACAAACATATATCATTCTGTCCTGTCATTGTCATTTCTCTCTATTAAGTACAGTAAAAATGGGCATATTTCACAGGATGATTACTTAATACAAAAAACTGTGATTAATCTGATTTAAAAAAAATTTCATTAAAACTTTATTCTAGTGGTAGTACAGTACTTTTTCCGATTTCATTCTTGTTAAAAAAAAAACTTCATTCCAGAATGTTCTGTTTTTATCCATTAATTGTGCCTGTAATATTACAACTTAATGCTAGTAATATGAAAACATTCATGTCCTAAAATTCCAACCTCATCCTCATCCTCTACTTGATTTTCATAATACAACGACAATTATCTCATAAAATGACAACGTTTTTCTCCTAATATTTTGCATCATAATAATAATAATAATAAACAAATATTCTCTCGTCTTGTATTTTTTCTTCTCTGCATTGTGCCACTAATACATCACCGTAATAACGGTAATTTTGTGTATTAAAAATACCAGCGAGTAGTAGTTTTCCGACTTCTGAGTGATCGGTGCCCAGTATGTGTTTTTTACATAAAATCCTCCTGCACTCACTTCATGTGTGCCGTGTGAGAAGTTCATTCTTGCAATGTTCATCCCGGCCTTGATCATTTCTTTGGCCATGTCCACAGATCGTGAGGCAGGTCCTGCAGGAAATCATTTGACATGATGTTAACCTAAAATACTAAAAAGGTGCCAAGAGGGTCACCAGTGTTGGCCGTTTTTTGTGCGTCTGACCAATAGTGCAGATGATGCCGGTGTTCCGGGACACAGCAGGTTCAGAATCAATGTCCAGCAGGCACATGTGCTCGATGAAGGTGTCCGCCATGGCAGCATGGAGCTGCTGGGTGTGGATGATGGAGGAATCCTTAGACTTCGACATGACTGGACAAAAGTGCCTTTGGGACGATGCCTATGGAGAGGGGTCAGAGGAAAAAAAAAAGACAGACGACGTAATTGATGAGTTTTTGAGACTAGTGACACTCATTCAAGACTAAGCTGGAGACATTTCACACTACGACCTCATGCGTCGAGTCACTGGACATAAAATTAGCTACACACTGCAAGCTGTGCCCAAAAGTGCCGCTTTTATTGTGCAGTCTTTCTACACCACTGCAAACTACAATGGAAAGGATGTTAATTAGTAACTAGGCCTGTCGCGATAATGGACATTTATGAAACGATAAAGAAAACACCAGGTCGACAATTATGAGCGCTCGATAAATTGACATGTACGTGTATTTGTGTGCTCCACCTGCTAGTCTTTCTGTGCTACGCCAGCTGGAAGACAGGAGGGTTCACTCTGCATCTGACTGTGTGTGCATTGATTCTATCGTGGAACGAATGCTGAGAGCGATCCGTCTGTCTTCTCATTGGGCATCTTTGTGGAGTCGGAGCTACAAGTGAGCCGACTCAGGCTGCGACACCAGAGAACCAAATTAGCCTTGAGACAGCATATGCTAACATGAACGAAGGCACAGAAATGGTAGTTTCTAAGGCGAACGCAATATCGGCAGTGTGGGAACTCGAAACACCACCATCCTTTTCTGTTTTACTAACCTGGAAGAAAAAAATACGCTTAACGTTAGAAATGTTTGACAGACAGTACGAATTGCCTGGGAGAACGTTTTTTTGGTCTTTTTTGTATCGAAAACCTCTTGACATTCCGAGTCTAATAAACACTCTTGAGTAATTAAAGGTTTGTTGCATTTGATGTGGTCTACTCGCATTAGGCCATAAAAGACATGAAAAAATGGTCTCAGAACTTCTTGTGAAGCAAGCGACTGACTGACGCTCACACGTGTACTGTACTTGGAGTACCATCTAGTGCAGGGGTCACCAACGTGGTGCCCGCGGGCACCAGGTAGCCCCCCACGACCACATGAGGTGCCCGCAAGCCTGCTTTTCATTCAGGTTTTCAGTTAATAATGAAAGAACAGTAGAAAGAAATGCATTGTGAAATACAACATGTGAGTTGTGGACACCAGCATTTTGTTCATGTTCTGGTAAAACAAGCATATTCGCTTTGTTTGGCTTTAAAATAAGCTCTGAAAAGAAATGGTACAAAAATGAGTAGCTCTTGGCCATTTTCATTTTGTAAGAGTAGCTCTCACAAGGAAAAACCTTGGTGACCCCTGATCTAGTGGTTCAAATGTGCATTACACCTCACGATCTATGAAAAATGGCATAAAAAAAAAAAAACGAAATGCTCGCATATCGTTGATATTCTGTAGCACAATTATTGACCAGCAAAAATTGTTCTCGTGACGGGCCTATTAGTAACCTCTCTGGAAATGTCAAAGCATTTGGTTAGCACCCCCGCATTAGGGAAGGGTCACTTTATTATAACAAAGCATTGCAGTGGATTCCCACACATTTGTGATTCAGCACTCATGGTCCAACAAATTTGCAGATAAAAATGATTTTTTTTTTTTAATCTGCAAATTTACTTTTTTCTCAGAAAATAAGCCATTTCTCCCACAGAAAACACATCTCAATCATCCTAAATCGGTAATCATTTCTAATCCATCCATCAATCTTCCTCCGTTTAGCCGAGGTCGGGTCGCAGGGGTAGCAGCCTCAGAAGGGAAGCTCAGACTTCCCTCTCCATGGATACTTTGTCAGTTGAGAGACATAGTCTCTCCAATGTATCCTGGGTCTTCCCCGTGGCCTCCTACCCACCTCCCCAGGTGACCAGATGCCTCCCGCAGCCACCTCATCTAGCGCCTCTCAATGCGAAGGAGCAGCGGTTCTCCTCCCAGAGGACAGTGCTTCTCACCCTATCTCTAAGAGAGAGCCCAGCCACCCTGTGGAGAAAACTCACTTGTACCCACTAACTTGTCCTTTTCGTCACTACCCAAAGTTCATGACCATAGGTGAAAGTACAGAAAGACAGTAGATCGCCATTCTCAACCCCCCCGACCCATATACTGTATAAAAACTTAATTATAGTAGATATTGCCATGTTAATGTTAGCATTGCTAGCATGGTGACATTAACATAGTAGCATTTTTAGCCGTTTTCATATGTAGACACATACATAAAGACTTAACAATTATGCTAGGTGTTACCATGCCAATGTTAGGATTGGTAGCATGTGACATGAGCATAGTAGCATTTTTTAGCCGTTTTCATAGGTAGACTATGATATAAAACACTTTCATGCTACGTGTTAGCATGCTAACATTAGCATGTATGCCGCTTGCTGGAGGTCTGTGTTCTCCGAGTGCTTTTCTAGTACACTCCTGATCAAAAGCTACAATTTACATTTTGCACATTTGGATCTTAATGAGGTTTGAAGTAGAGCTACAATATGCAAAAACAAGAAGGGGGAGTGAAACAAAACATTTGGAACTTGGCAATTTAAACAAAAAAAACGAAATAGGTTGTTTATCAGCTGATCAAAAGTTTAAGACCACAGGTTATAAAAGCCAAAATCTGCTCAAAAAGTTCATTTTCTGTCAGGCATTCACACTGTCATGCCCTCCTGATGGTAAAGCTAAGAAGCTTTCTCTTTTTCAATGTGGTGTTATTGTGGAGCTGCATAAGCAAGGCCTCTCGCAGCGTGCCATGGCTGCTGAGCTTGGGAGCAGTAAATCAGTCATTCTGCATTTTTGGAAAGATCCTGAGCATTATGGAACACATTAAGACCCTTACTGGTGCCGACTGCAGCGCAATAACCAACAGACGGCATCTGCAGGAAAAAGGTTTAAAATGCAAAAAAGTCTCCCTCAACGCCACAAAACTGCCCGTTTAGACTTTGCCAGGGAGCATCAAACATGGGACATTGAAAGGTGGAAAAAGTTTTATTCTCTGATGAGAAAAAATGTAACCTTGACAGTCCAGATGGCTTCCAACGTTACTGGCATGACAAGGAGATCCCACCTGAGATGATGTGGAGGGGGGTCCATCATGATCTGGGGTGCTTTTTCATTCAGTGGAACACCGGAGCTTCAGTTGGTGCGGGGTCGTCAAACGGCGGCCGCTTACGTGCAGATGTTGCAGCGGGCATCCCTCATGACCCTCGTCTGTGTGGTAACAGCTGGATTCTTCAACAGGACAGCGCTGCAGTTCACAATGCTGGCTTGACCAAGGACTTCTTCAGGGAGAATAACATCACTCTTGTGGACCATCCTGCATGTTCCCCTCATTTAAATCCCATAGAGAACATTTGGGGATGGATGGCAAGGGAAGTTGATAAAAATGGCCATCAGTTGATGCCCTTGGTGAAGCCATCTTCATCACTTGGAGCAATGTTCCCACTAGCCTCCTGGAAACACTGGCATCAAGCATGCCCAAAGCCATTTTGGAAGTGATGAACAAGAACGGTGGTGCTCCTCATTACTGAGTCCTACTGAGAACATTTTTTGTTCTGGTTTGGAGAGTTTTTGTTATTTTTTGATGGTCCTAAACTTTTGATTTCAGTTGAATTGTTGCTTTCAATAAATGACTTTCAATAAAATGCTTTTTGTTTCACTCCCCCTTTCTTGTTTTTGCATATTGTAGCTCTCCTTAAAACCTCATTAAAATGCCAATTCTAGCAATTTTTCAACTGCTCTTAAGCTTTTGATCAGGTCTTGATGTAAATGAGGCATTGTTTACTTGTTTTTATATCTTTAGAGTGCACAGAAAAGAGAAAGACGTGTGTGTTGATGTCACACGAGGAATGTGGATGATGGGGAAAATTCCAAAAAAGTGCAACTTTCCTTTCAACCTGGATGGCGTTGCGAGTGAACAACAGCAATTGAAAAGAGAAGGGGAAGGTTCTGGAGCTGAATGTGATCTAATAATTGCAGCAGCTACTTGTACTGCAAATGCTGATCCAAAATCAGAGAACATCAATACCAAGCTAGCAGGAGGGTTTTTTGGAGGGCAAAAATTTTCCTGAGCAATTTAATCTTTCATATTTACTGATCTTTGGTGGCATTATTTATCCGGCTCCTGCTGTCATTTGATTGTGGCAAGAGAGTGAGACTTACAGTAAAGCCAGTAGTGTGCAAGAGAAGCTTGTGTGAAAGCTGTAATGCAAGTACAGTAGATCAGAAAAGTTGCCTGATGCACACCGAAGCAAGGGTTCTTCGTGCCAGCTGGGCAAACAGCCTGTGCAAAAAAGCAACAAGGGCAGCATGTGCCCGGCTGACTGCACGCTCCACATTCCACTGCGAGTCCACGTGGTGCTGAAGGACAGGAGAAGCGAGTCACTTCTGGCCGACGCTAAAGGTGAGGCCAGTGGGTTCTCATGTTGGAAACACCAAGCAACACGAGGCTTTCTGGACTGATTTCACCAAATGGAAAGACGGAGCGTGCTGGTCCACCATCCGACCTAAAATAACCACCTGAGAGTATTTCTGGAGAGTGGAAACATGCTGTGAGGTTGTGCTTCTTTTAATAGAACACATTTGAAATGACATCATCATGTCAAGACCCTCACAGAAAAGACAGTGTACAAAAGTCATCATGAATTCAAATGCCATACTGACCATATATCATGATTTCCCGGTCTCTTTATTTGGATACAAGGCTAGTATTAAGCGTTTCCTGCGACTACCTTTTATTCTACATTTGATATGTCATTTAAATGGTTACGCTATCCTACGCAGGTGAATGTAACCCGGAGACCTTCCTAAAACTGCGTGGGGAAGTTCACTCTTATCCAAAAATGCAAGCAATTAGGGGAAATAAGAGAGAAAGCAAAAGGCAACGTTGCAGGAAGCCACATCTCCAGCCATACTTTTTACACTTTTCTATATCAAAGAAGGTCACAAGGTCCCCTCCCCCAACACACACGCTCTTAAATGTTCACTCACCTTTAGGTTGAACTTTGCAGGGAATCGAATGTACCACTTCACTGCCTGCAGCGGCTCCTTTTGTGCGCCTCGGCTAACCGGAACTACTTTCCAATCACGACGAGAATACAGTGCGCGTTCGGCACTACACACGAGCGAGTAACCGAGCTCGCAGTTGTGTCACGCTGATCAGTTGCGCTGTTTTTTTTACAAAAAAAAAACCTTACAAAAAGAGCTCGTTAATCAACTTTAGCATACATGCGAGTGAGTTCCCTTTGAAAGGAAACATGCCTGGCAAACATGGAGTTGGCCTGCGCGTGATACCCTCTGACACCAGCGTCCTCTCGTGGCTCGCCAGTGTAAGTGAAGGATAGTCTCCCACCGTGATGCATAAATACTAGGGCTGTCAACTGATTAAAGATTTCCCATTCCCATTTCCCACTGCCCATCCGTCAATGGGCAGTGCTTATCTTGTTCCTCCAGATCTTTCTTAAAAACGTGAATCCTTTCTTCTGTTGGTTGTCTTTGAAATGTCTTTTTGTTCTCCACCTTTCTCTTGCCGTAGTTTTCATTGTAAATGATAAACACTGGAAGATGGTCACTGATGTCATTAATTAGCAGACCACCAGTCGTGTTGTTATCAAAATCATTAGTAAATGTTGTGTCAGTTAGCGTGGCACAGTGCTCTGTAATTCTGCTTGGTCTAGTGCAGGGGTGTCCAAAGTGCAGCCCGGGGGCCATTTGCGGCCCACTGCTGTGATTTTATTGGCCTGCAGCGCAGTCTAAAAATGTAATTTAACAAGGAATCTTAAAAACAACAACAACAACAGCAGCAAAAATGGGAAAATCTATCAAAAGTCTAAATATTAAGAGAAGAGTTGTAATCTAGCAAGGAAAAAAAGCCATCATTTCACAAGAATAAACTAATAGTATGAGGAAAAATGTCATTTCAGTAGCATGACATGGAAAAAAAAGTTAGATTTTGGGTTTTTAAAGTCTAAAACAATGAATAAAGTTGTAATTTTTGGAAACTCAGGTTGGGGGAAAAATCTATAACATGGGAATAAAGTCAAAATATCAGGAGAAGAAAGTTGAAATATTTGGAAAATATTTGAAAATAATCAAGAGCAGAAGTTTGACCAGAATTATGTCAAAATATTAAGAGAACAATTTTCTAATGGGAAAAAAGTTGCAATTTAATGAGAATAAACTTAAAAATATAATTTTTGTAACAATTTTGAAATAAAGAAAAAAAACATGATTGTTGTCAAATATATAAAGTTATAATTATGAGAAGAAAATTTACCAGAGGAAAGCTGAGTTGAAAAATTAAAAAAACCCAGCAGGAATGGAAAAAAACAGCTGTCATTTCAAAAGTCGAAATATTAAGAACAAAAGTCATAATCAAAGGAAGAACAAAAGCCCCAATTTTACAAGAATAAACTTGTATTATTATGGAAGAAACGTCATTTTTAGTAGCATATCGCCTGTATTCCAAAGGTGAAAGGCGGTTTTTGCTTGAGCTGCATATACTGTAGCTTCTTAGCATGCATGTATCTCTGTGTGTTGGTTTACAAAATGTGAAAGTGGCCCTTGCGTCCTTTCATTTGTCAGTATGTGGCCCTCGCTGGAAAGAGTTTGGACACCCCAGGTCTAGTGATTTTAAGATTCAAGATTCAAGAGTTTTTTATTGTCATATGCATAGTAAAACAGGTAGTTCTGCTATGCAATGAAATTCTGGTTCTGTTCATTCCCCCCAAAAAAGAAAGAAAACACAAGAAAATGAATAAGAACATAAGAAACATAAATACCAATAAATTAAGCAACAACAACAGAAGAGACATGAATACCAATGAATAAATAAATAAATAATAAATAGAGTTATGAGTGTGTGCGCGTGTTGCGTGCGGCATGTGTGAGTGCTTTGTTGAGAAGCCTGATGGCCTGTGGGTAAAAGCCGCACCTACAGGGCCAGGACACATACGTCAGAATGCTATTTATAGACTATAGCTCTGCTTTTAACACAGTCAGCCCCCACAAACTCACAAATAAGCTCCTCACACTTGGCCACACTTGTCACCCTCCCTCTGTAACTGGGTGTTTAACTTTCTAACAGGCAGGCCCCAGTCAGTCAGAGTCCACAATCGCACATCCAGCTCAAGAATTGTGAGCACTGGGACCCCACAGGGGTGTGTGCTGAGTCCGCTCCTCTACACGCTCTTCACCTACGATTGCGTGGCCTCCCAGAACAACACCAGCATCATTAAATTTGCGGATGACACTACAGTCATCGGACTGATCACTGGTGGTGTTGAAACATCATACAGAAGAGAGGTGGCGGACCTCATAGCTTGGTGTCGCGATAACAATCTCCTTCTCAATACAGATAAGACTAAAGAGATTCACACTCACATTCATACCTATGGACAATTTAGAGTCTCCAATGAAGCTGACATGCTTGTTTTTGGAATGTGGGAGGAAACCGGAGTACCCAGAAAACCCACACAGAATCCAACCCAGGTCTTCCCCATCCCCTGACTGTTACTGTGTTGGCCAACATGCTAACTACTAGACCGGTCCTTGAACATTTCAATGCTTGACTTAGGTGTTTTGTACAAACAACTCACTAACTCCTTTTTTGGAGTTACTCCTGGTTTCAATTGTTACACACTCCAAAATTTACTTCGTAGTTAAGATGTTTATCTACATACAAAGCCACCCCTCCTTCACTCTTGTTCTTCCTGTTGATATAGTTCACTTCACATCCTTCCAGCCCAAAATCTATACCTTTCTCAGCATCAATCCAAGCTTCTGAGATTGCAATTACTTTGAAGGGTTCCTTGAATTGACTCAGATATTGTCTTGTGTTTTTGTAGTTTGCATACAGTACATGCTTCTACTGTTGATGTGAATAATGCATAGCTTGCCGTCTGGTATAATATAGTATTACTGTTGTATTGTTCTTCAGTATAGTAAAAGCACTCGCGTGTAAAATGTGCAAAGAAATCTGTATCCGGATCTACATCTTCCTTCCAGGTATGTGCAGTAAGGCCCATTCTCATTTATTTATTTGTCTGTTGAGGATCAGTTAGGCTGATGTTATTTCTGTTGAAGTATTTATTGATATGTCGTTGGTTAGTTGTTCTGGTACTTTTGGAGATTGGTAATGTCCAATGTCCAAGATGTGGCTAGACGTGATGTGCATGCGTTAATTACGCTAAAAATGTTAACGTAATTAGTGAAATAAATTAGTTGGCGCCCTAATAAAAACATACACATGCAAGAATGGTGTTATTTTTTTTTACTGAACATTTTGGCTGTGACCTGTGGGGTTCCCGGGGGTCAGTCCTGGGGCCACTCTTGTTCAATGCGTCCTTCAGGCCAGCTAATACGCAGCTGCAGTGTGTCCGACCACAGCGGTGCAGACCACACTCGGGTCTACGTGTCACTGACGGCCAGTGAACACGGTCACATTATTTACTTTGTCATTGCATCAAAAAGGTCAGTGTATGGATGCAAAACAACTTTCTCCAGCTAAACTCAGACAAAACTGAAATCATTGTCTTTGGCCCACAGAAACAAAGAGAAAGTGTTGTCAGTCACCTTGAGATGCTTTCTCTAAAACCTAATCATCAGGTTAGAAATCTAGGGGTAATGATGGACTCAGATCTGAACTTCAACAGCCGCATTAAATCTATAACATCATCAGCTTTTTACCAACTAAAAAACATGACCAAAATATGAGGAATAGAGTCTAAACCAGATTTAGAGAGACTACTGTAATCCATGCCTTTGTCTCCAGCAGGCTAGACTACTGTAGTGGCCTTCTCAGTGGGCTCTCGAAATGAGCTGGAAAAGAGCTGCAGTACATCCAGAATGCTGCTGCTAGAGTCCTGACTAGAACCAGGAAATATGAGCATATTAGTCCAGTGCTCAGGTCTCTGCACTGGCTTCCTGTCACTCAGGGAATAGACTCTAAAAGAGCTCTGTTTGTGTACAAGTCTCTTCATGGTCTAGATGGCCAAAGTACATGTCCAACATGTCCGAGCCACATAAAACATATAAACATATAAACACGGTGAGGCTGCGTTTCAGGTTTATGCTGCCAAAATCTGGAACAGCTTCCAAAAGATGTGCTACCGTCCTCAACTTTGGCAATGTTCAAATCCAGGCTGAAAACACTTCTATTCAACTGTGCATATGACAACTGAAACTATTTTATCTGCACTCTTCATCTTGTATTATTTTTTTGCTTGTTTTATGGAAGGATTTATGGAATTTCATGTAATGATTTTAGAATGAGTTTTTGTTTTTATGGAATGATTGTATGAAGTGATTTTTACCATTCTTTTCTGTAAAGCACTTTAAATGACCTGTTGTACGAATGGTGCTCTATAAATGAAACCTGCCTTGTCTTGCCTTGCCTTGCCTACTATCACGCATTCAGAAATCATTATCGATTTATGGTGAAGGAGATGTGTTTTGGTATGGTATTTGGTATGGTATTCTTTTGGTATTCTTGTTTTTGTTGGACTAAATATGAGCAAATTTGCAGGGAGCCACCGTAATTGGATAGAATGGTCTTGATGCAATGAGGAGTGTCAGAATTGATCCATAAACTTTTAAAGGAGCATATGGTGACCTTCAAACAAAACAAACCCAGACCAAACACTCGCTCTTACCAGTTTAAGTGGATTAGGTTGAGAAAAGCACTTAATGAGAAGGCACTTATGCCCGAAGGCCGAGAAGTGTGTCATCTGACCAGACTGTGGAGCAGCAGGGTTAACTGCTGATTAAGGTCAAAGTAGACACACACACACACACACAACATAAAGAAAAAAATGAGCTGGTGTTATTAATCAAGTAGCGGTCACCTTAAAATGGACAGCTTTTGTGTGGTGTCTGCTGCATGCCATGAGTGTGTCTGAAAAGTAAACACGCCGCAAATTCAGCCTCTCCTCCCTCTCGGCCCGCAGGATCACACGAGGCCGTCACTACCTGCAGATAATCGTGCTCTTTGAGTCCCCGACTGAACATGTGGACTTCCTCCTGTTCAGATCACCGGGTCAGAGGACAGCAACACACACAACTAACCAAGCCATCAAGTGGCAAGCTGTACTCCGAGGCTCCCCGTGGATATTTTCACTGTTTCCTCACCTGAAAGATGTGGATGGGCACAATTTATCCGTAAAAGGGGGTAAGTGCACACACCGTAAACACCCTGTTCATTGTATTCAAACATAACAATCCCATGTGGAAAATGTATGTTCATTACAGGGCTTGCCATTCAATAGTAAAGGCGGAGCGCTGCTGATGAAAAAGTGAGGCAAACTGTTGCTCATGGTGAGTCCACATTCATATTTTCCATCATTACACTGCATATATAAAGACATTGGCAGTATTCATTTAACAGTATGTTTGCTATTGTGTAGGCCTGTCACGATAATCAAGAAATCGATTAATCAAACGAAAAAAAACAACAGGTTGATAATTATGACACCCTCGATAAATTGACATGTGCACGTATGCGTCCGTGTTTCATCTGCTCGTCTCTCTGGATGACAAGAGGGTTCACTCTGTATCAGTCTGTGTGCGTCGGTTCTACAGTGGAATGAACGGAAAGCGTGGGCCCTCATCTCATTCAGCCTCTTTGTGGATACTAGTGAGTGGATAGCAGTTAGCTTTGTGAGGCATCAAAGGCACAGAAGCGAATATTTCGGCGTTAAACAGAACAAACAAGTTTAGCGCATGAACGCCGACGGCTGACACGGACGGTTTTCTCAACTGGGGAAAAAAACGAACTACCGACAGAGGTGCCTCGGGCAGCGGAGCCTTCGTCCCGACAGCCCAACGCTTACTGAGGCGTCTGGTTGGCAAATATAAACAAAACAGTGCAAAATGGTGCACACTCACAGGCAGTGTCGCTCGCTACATTTCAAAAGAAATTCAATACAGTTACAGTATATGACATAGATGGCATAAATTTGAAACAATATACTGTAGCGTCGCTGGGAGCACTGTTGAACACAGGGTCCAAATTAAACCTCAAACCACCATTCCGATTCAATGATGGGTTCTGTTGTTTGACAAAAATAGCTTCCTTTACTCCTCTTTCAAACCATCTGTTTTCTTTGGCCAAAATCTTTACCTCACTGTGTTCAGCAGGTTACTGAGACCAAAACCCACAGCTCTTAGTCATGCAAATGAGGTAGAGCCAGGGCCGAGCCAGAACAATAGATGCTAACGAGCCAGTATCAGAGTCGTTCATACCCAACTACAGGGAGCTACACTTCCCTTTGATCGGAGGTACTAATATGAGGAGAGGATTAGACCCCCACGCCTCCCAGTCTTAGTGTAAGGAACCAATAGGAGGAGGGTGTTGGCACACCAATTCCGCCCACTCTTACTGTATTTAAGGCCTAGGCTACCAGTACTTGTTAGTTCGCTGACGAAGCTCTTCGGATGAGGAGCGAAACGTCCGACACCTTCATCACAGAAGTACAGATGACGTCTCAAGAAGCTTTTCCCTCTCATGAACGCAGTCTAACGGTGTCCTTTAACCTTTTTGGCTAGGAGAGCCATGAAAGCCACATATTTTAAAATGTCTTTTCGTGAGAGCCATTTCTGCTGTAGAAGCCGCTACTTTTTTCTTAAACTTTGAACCCTGTGCCTTACACAGCGAAGCGGCTAATTTATGACCATTTTCTAATCTTGTCAGAGAAAAAAAACAGCAAATAAAAAAAAAAAATTGAATTTTTTGAAACAAAATCAGCAAATTTGCAAGGCCATAAACGCTGGGCCGCGAATCCAATGTACTGTATTTACTCTGATGATCCTTTAATCGGCAGCTTTTTCTCTTATTTAGGAGACCGACTGGCAGCAGTGGAGTGAAAGCGAGGAAAGTCAGGAGGATGGCTTCACCTCAGAGGTAGACAGCTCACATGGACGTCTCTTTCAATATCCTCTCATGCTGAAGCACATCTCATTATAATTAGGGCTGTCAAAGTAACGCGTTAACAACGCATTAACGCAAGTTTCCGTCAACTGCTTCCTGGCGCCGGGTTAGCCAATGTCGGCGTCCTCTGCACCGGCGCACCGTTGATTTCAGCGCATAGAAGCCCAGTTCCGTCTGCGAGGAATAAATAACACGGGACCTCACAAAGTATTTCCATGTATTACCGCTACCGGATGCCTCGATGACAGCAAATACGGAAGCCCATAAGCCTATATCTACCGCGTTTTTTTCTAATTGGTTTTCATTACAGGGAAAAACCCGATACCGATATCAACCGATATTACATTTTTATGCTCATATCGGGCCAATATTATCGGACATCCCTACTTATTATAGATAAGTAGGGATTAGGTGTGGTTAATTATGTGTTAACTATGGAAAAAATGTGATTAATCCTGATTTAATATTTTAATCGACCGACAGCCCTAGTTATAGCTGGAGCTGTCTTGTGTCAGTGTGTTAAAAATAATGTGAGTGGTTCTTCTCCTTGGAGGAGCGCTATGCCATTGAGCCGTGCTGCCACCCCCGACTAGACACAGACATTGAGGCAGTTAGGAGTCTCTATTCCGACAGTGCGGTCTGCACCAGGTGAATATTTAAACATATCATCACATCAGAAAGAAAGACTCCCAGAATCTTTCTTCTACTTGTATTCCTGCAGGGAATACCACTCACTTGATAACGTGGACGTGGACTTGAGCATTAAAGCCAACTTTTTGGATGTAAGTATACGTCTCACTCGTTCAGGTATTATGTTTAGACCGCATATGTTTGGTGTCCGCAGGAGGAGGTGGCCAAGGCCTGGAGTGTAAATCCAACAGAGCCCATCACTGTGCGCCTGAACTTTTCTTTGTGTCAGTATCTCGATGGACCAGGCAAGGCTCCACACTGCAGCTAATACAATCTACCACACATTTGTGTCTTATATGATTTCTCCCCATAGAACCCACAGTTGAAGTCTTTCAGCCATCTAATAGACATCATTTCAAGCTTGGACAACAACTGCAGAGGTATAAGCACTTTATTTACCACACTGCAATTCTTGGGAAAGATTCATCCTATATTTGTGCTGCACAGTGTTCTTGCAGCCTTCGTATCCCGAGAATGGAAACACCTCACAAATGACAACACGGTAGTCCGTCAGAAGAGGAAACACAGTTGGTTCAGGACTAGCGGAACCATGAAGAAATTTCGTGCCAGACTCAGCATCTGGATGCCACTGTCAAAGTATGTGAGTATGTGTCCTGGTTGCAGTGGCATTGCGTGGAACTGCTTGACAGAAAATTTGATGCAGTTCCCTTCTGTGATTGGATCGCTACAAACTACGACATACATGAACTCATCTGTAGCAGTGTCAGCCGGAACAGGGCAATATTACATTTTGCCTCCGGATCACCTTTCATCCCCTAAACTGACAGATCCAACACACTCCAAGACCGCAGCCTGAGAGGAAGGATTGTTTTGCCTCCCATGAAACTGAGCCAATTCACCAATCACACAACTTCGTACAACATCAAGAACCCATCGGGAGAGCTCCTCACTTACACCCCCAGTGGAAAGGTGAGCTTTGCTTCAGCTGGTTGGGAGATGGGAGGTTTCAACAAGATGTTGTGTGACATCTCCATCAGCAGTGTAATGATGATAATAATAATACAGGGCCGCACGGTGGTCTCGTGGTTAGCATGTTGGTCAACACAGTAACAGCCTAGAGATCGGGAAGACCTGGGTTCGATTCTCCCTTAGGAGAATTCGATTGCATGTTCTCCCCGTGTGCACATGGGTTTTCTCCGGGTACTCCGGTTTCTTCCCACATTCCAAAAACATGCATTTTAGGTTCATTGGCGACTCTAAATTGTCCATAGGAATGAATGTGAGTGTGAATGGTTGTTTGTCTATATGTGCCCTGCCATTGGCTGGCGGCCAGTCCAGGGTGTACCCCGCCTGTCGCCCGAAGTCAGCTGGGCTCCAGCATGCCCCCGTGACCCTAAAGAGGAAGAAGCGGTATAGAAAATGGATGGATGGATAATAATACATTTTATTTGGAGAGAGCTTTTCAAGAAGTCAAAGGGGCCTTACGTGGTAAAAGCAAACAAACACAAGTGAAAATAAGAGAAAATAACAGTGGAAACAGCAAACAGCAGAGTTTGGAGAAAACCGTTAAAAGTGTCTACAAAAGGCCAGATTAAGAGTTTGCAATGTGACGTAATGACTACATACCTTTTTAAAAGCAATGCGGAACAAGTGTGTTTTTAAGCTAGCAGTGTCACGGACATGTGAGTTCCAAAGGGAGGGAGTGGCAACAGAGGAGGCTCTGTCCCCCCTGGTTTGGCGTTCGGCCCTCAGGACAGTCAGGACGTTTGTATCTGAAGAGCGGAGGGTACGGGAGGGGGTGTAGGGGTGGAGCACGTCCTTAAGATAAGAGGCCGCCTGGTTGTGAAGTGCCTCGTGGGTGAGTAAGAGGATTTGGAATTGGATACGGTAAGGAATCGGGAGCCAGTGGAGGTTGTGAAGGACAGGGGTGATGAGGTCTCGTGAACGGGTACAGGTGAGGCGGTATTGGAGTTTGTTAAGGAGATTGGTGGGTGTGCCATTAAGAGTTCTGGAGGTGGTGAAAAGTTGTTTCAGTGACTGCTTGAATGTGTTGAGTTTACTGTCAAACATGACTCCAAGGTGACGGTGAGGGGGTGCAGTGCTTCTCAAAACAATATGCGTTCAAAAGAGTAATACATTTGCAACACAAAAAGTCACACCTCCCAGTCGCGCTGCATTATGTTCTCTCCGTTGGTATTGCTACGCTGTCCATTGTTGTGTATGTGTTCCACTGTGTTTACATGCGCGGATGAAGACTGCGCAGTCTTCCTCCGCTGTTGAACACATACACACACAACGATGGACAGGCGACAGCATGTGGCCATACCAACGGAGAGAACATGATGCCGAGCGTTTCCAGCAACACCAGCTCGGACCAGATGTTAGCATTTTATTTTGAAAAGACGAGCCGAATAACCATTACGGAATGGAAAACTTACAGCATGACTTTGCACTTCTGCATTTGTGCATGAAGAGATGCGCAGACGCAGATTTCCACACAACTTTCGCTATGTGGAGGCAAGCTAGGACGGGAAGTGGTTCCTGTCGCTTCACATAATTTTGTGAGATAATGCAAAACTTTTGTGAGCTCTCGCAACACCGCCAAAGTTATTACGTTCCCTCGCAAAAGTGTTGCGAGCGCTCACAAATATTCATCTTTTTTTTTTTATACCCACCTTTTTTTTTTTCTTTATGTCCCCTCGGGGGTTCTGTACTTACTCATGTGGTGTTTTACATTTTTCTTATGCCAGAGTGTCGTCGCAATTGCTGCTATCCATTCATCATTTCGGAACCACTTTTCCTCATTGGTGTCGCGGGCGTAGGCGGGAGCCTATCCCAGCTGCTTAACTCATTCAATACCGAAGACATATTTATACATCCTTTACGTTTTTTAGCGTGAGAGGCAAAAAGACGTGATGACGCATCTGCACAATAATCGATGTTACTTTTACAGCAGTTTTCAGCCATAAAAACGGCCACAAGGTGGCAGAGGTGCATTCGATGAGAGCTCTGTCATGTTCCGCAGGACAGGAGTGCTCACTTCCTCTCCTGCGCTCTTATTTTGGAGTTCTGCACTTCCTGCTGAGGGAAGGTTGCAGCCGATTTACCCCGGTGCTATTTTGCACAGCTGGTACGGCGCGGGCTCATTGACTCATTTCTCTTCGCCCACGCTGTCACATGAACATTCCACTGATCTGTGGCGACTGCCTTGAACTACCGTGCACGTTTTTTGCTGAGCCTTTTTTTCCCTCTGTCGCCTTTGATTGTTTATCTTTGCACATCTGTGAACGCTGCACCTGCGTTGTTAAAAGGCATTTATTTTCTCGACAGCTCCACGCGTCGTGACAAGCAAAACATACATGACAGCGAGAAGGAAGTGGGAGAGCGCGGAGTGTGGCGTGCATTGTGGGGCAATTTTAATGCAAGCACACGCGCACACACACACATGCACGCACAGAGTTCAGTTCCAAATGTAAAAATTGTAGCTAGTTGATGATTGTACTTACCTATGTTCTACTGCTGATTACCAAAGTACGGAAAAAGGTAGAAGCAAACTTTTTCCTGATGAAAGACAAGAGTTTAATCTTTCTTTTGGTAGGTTCCATGCTGACATAGCCAGAGAACACAATATCCTGCGTGCCTCGAAAGATCAGTCAAAATCGTCTACAATGGTACTGAAGCTACTGAAGGGGTTGTCTTTTGAAAAACTGCTGCGATTGAATAAGTTAATTGCCGCTATATGAATAAAATATACTTATATTTTACTACAAACCTATTTGGTTTGTAGCACAGTCTAACTTGTCTATAGCGGCCACTAGAGGGAGTCTGCAAAAGTGGCCTCTATCGACAGGTTGGTGTCCAGTTTGAATGTTGACCAGGAGAGAAAAAAAAGAAAAAAAAGGGAAAAAAATAATAATAATGTTGACCAGCAGAGGGCACTGCGGACTGCGGATAAAAGGATAAAAGTTGTACAGCACTACTAGGCTTGTTATTATCATGGTTCATGGTTTTAATCCTGAACATGCATATGAGTCAAACAGTAGCACATTACATAGTACAATTCACAATTTTGCATGTCCAAAAAGGAGTAGGAAGAAGCAAAGCTTATTTAATCCTACCTCTCATCAGTTTCACATCAGTTGCAATACATTTATTCACCTCTTGTTCTTCCAAGTGTACTTTGTAGGTCTACATGACAATGTAGTGCAATCATAGCCAAGGTTTTTACTTACTAAAAGGAAGCTAGAGGCTTAATAATAACTGATAGAATATATCCACGACCCACAGAACAAAGCTGTGCTAGTAATGTCTTACGCTTGTTTTTAATATTTTACTTTTTATACGGCAGAGTGTCATTACAGCTTTAGTTCATCAGGAAGTGACGGGAAGTGACGGTGGGCGTCCCGAGCAGGAGAGCTAGGCTCAGTGCTAGCTGTGAGTTTGGAGAGAGTTGGGAAGTGTGTTTATGTTGGCGTGGATGTAAAGTCCTGCAGTGTTCTCCGCTGTTAATAAAGCCATTAAAGTGCATCGGCGACGTGAGTCTCTCCTTCCCCACAACAAGCGGCATTACAGTATTGACCAGTGCACACCAGGAAATAAACGGTGTCATTTCTTACAGGCATTGGCTGGACAGCTATGTAGTGGGGCTTGTTTAACCTTTGCCTTGTGGGCAAGCAGGAAGGAGAGACGATGCTGAGAGATGTGTGTGTGTTCTGAGCTGCTGTCTGGTGGCCGCGTTCAAGAAATAAAGTTGGCAGAAGCAACAGGAGAAGTTTCCTTCTTTGCTTCGGAGCTGAATAACACTGACAAGTTAACAGACTAGTAGCGAACGGAAAAGAAGACGGCTTTGTTTGTGTCGAATACAGAAGATGAGGACTTTGATGGATTTGTGGATGAGGATTTATCAAAAATAGCGTGAGTACATTCTAAAATACTTCAGTTCAGTACAACCCAACTCAGTTTTGCTCCCGCTGCCGCATGCATGCTAGCATATGTTTTTTTTTTATTGTAGCGTCGCTGGGAGCACGTCCTGTTCCCAGCCTAATTTGCGGTAATGTTTTGGTGCAAATGCTCTTAAAGTTTGACCAGGAAATAGCAAGCTCAAAAGAAGACGGCTTTTTTATGTGGAACAACTGACAGTTTGTGTGGATCTTGTGAATGATTGTGACTGAGCTAGGACTCAGTAATTAAAGTGTACACACGACGGCGTCATTGATTGAAAAACGAAACTTTTTCGTGCATGAAGCTTCTACTTGAGTTGGTAATTTGGCCGCTATATGCAGTCAGATATTGACCAAGGGAGACAAAATGGGTGGACGCTGGCCACGTTGGACAGGTGACTGCTATACACGGGGTCTATAACATGTAAATTTGCTGGGGGGGATTTTTCAGTGGCTGCTATAGGCAGGTGGCCGTTCTATAAAGGTGGCCGCTAAGACAGGTTTGACTGTATTTGGATGAATGTGAGAAGAGGGTTTTGTGCCATATTGTGCAAATACTTCTGGACCTCACTTGTATGTAGTACATTTTTTTTTATCACCTTATGGGTTATTTGTGTCTTTTCCTCCTCAGAGAGTGGTGGTGTCAGGAGTGAAATCGTCAGCTCAACTCAGCGCCAAGCAGGTGATAGAGCTACTGTTCTTCTCTCAGGCCATCGGGCATTGTAAGACCACCCCGACTCTCCAACACGGCTTTTTGGTGCAGGTAAAATGATAAAATCAAGTCACTTCACTGAAAGATGCTTCATTCTGCCAAGATACCTTCTGAATACAACAATGAACATAGGAGGAGGAGGAGTGAAATACTGTATCAACAACAGCATATTGTTAACTGAACTATGTCATCTGACTACCATGTTTGGCTAGCAGTGTCATACTGTATGTCCACAGGTTATGAGGTATGCAGAGCAGAGAATCTCCACGCTGAACGAATACTGCGTAGTTTGCGATGAGAGACATGTTTTTCAGAACGGCCCCATGTTGAAGGTAAATTCCGCCAAACAATCCCCGCTTGAGAAACTGCACTCAGATGTTGTGTTTTGTGCGTTTCTAGCCTGCAGTGTGCACCAGGGAACTATGCGTCTTTTCCTATCACACCATGGGGGTTATGTCCGGAGCAACAGAGGAGGTCGCCACAGGTGCAGAGGTCCGTAGGGCACTCAAGGATTGAGCCAACCCTCAAAACATAAGTGATATTTCTGCACAGCCCCCCTTCTGGTGGAAGACCAGAATTTCCTTTATTTTTCCCTGATTTACCGGAAAATGTCCATTATCAGACAAACAGAGTGGCCGCCTCTATTGGAATGCGGCTACTCACACTAACCCAAACAATCAAATTAATCTGCATTCCCCCTCCGGCATCGGCCTTGGCCAAGGTTGTTGCTAGAACAACTGCTCCCGGAGACATGCTTGATCGTCCTCCCCCTTCTTTCATGGACACCTGCTGATTGCTGACTCTGCCTGGGGCCCGTTCACGGTCGTAACTGCTGCAGACTGAGGCACCAAGCTTGTGCACTAGACGGAGCGACTCACAGGCTTATGTGCACGCACACACACACACACACACGCACACACACACACACACACCCAAGGACACTCATGCACATGCATATATGCTACACACACCCCTTCCCACATCCCACACCTTTGCCGCTTCATCCCCCCCCCCCCCCCCCCGGTGCTGACAGGGTCCACGGCACACACTTGTGGCTGGCTACCAGCCTGCGCTGGAACACCTCCACCTCGCTTCCCCCCCTCCCCTGGTGCAAGTTCTTATGTTGTAAAGTGTGCTCATTTGTGCCTATGTTGCTGAGGTACCACACTGTACTCCCCCATAGGAGCATAGTTTGGAGTTGCTATTTTTTTCCCCTCACCTCTCCTCTCTTTCCCTCCTTTCCTCTTCCCCTTTTATGGCCCAGTCATCCTGTCGTGCCTGTCCCAGGCATACTACACTAAGTCCCCTACTAACGAACATCCGACGTGCGAACACTCGTAGATACAAACACAAGCCGACTGGTCTATATTTTCATGTGTTTTGCCTTATAAAGCTCATAATTATTTATATTTAAGTCCATATTTCACATGCTTGACCAGTAGAGGGCACTGTGACACTGCTATTGGGACCAACAGGCGATTAAGACCAGTGGGAGGAGACTGATTTAGCTTGTGTGAAGCTAAATTTTAGCTGTACACACAACACGGCACAGCTTGTGATAAGAGTTAATAGGCCTGCTTATAATTCTACACTACCCATGGAACACTACCTCTTGTAGAAGAGTCTAACGACGACGATTTGTCCTTTTTTCAATATCTCCTCCTCCTCCTCCACCACCAACGACGTATGCTCGACCACTCTTCTTCAAAGGTAAATAACATTTATCATTACGTATTATTATATCATTTTTATTATTGTTTTTTTCATTAATTATCCTCGTTTAATATTACTACTGCATCCAAACTCATATTTACATACATACGCAGACACTGTATATGTATACACGTACATGTAGTACCTATATCATTGGTAATACTACCTTTTCCCCTACTTAAGAACGATTCGACTAGCGAACAGTCGTCTGGAACCAAATGTGTTTGTTAGTCGGGGACTAGTGTATATGGTGTGTTTTATATGTATGGATGGGTGAAATCGCTTGTACCGCTGTATAAGTGAAAAGCAAAGGCCATTCTCGCTCTCTCTCGACAGTTTAACATGTTTGCAGTGAAATAATGTAGCAAGTTGGGGATGTGTTCGCGCGGGCGTCCCAGCATGCCTCGGGTTTGTGTTGATTGCAGTGAGTGAGACAACCGTTCGAGTTGATGACCCTCTGTTCTTTTGCGGGACGTGGGTGGCGGTTTGTTCGGCCGCTATTAGCAGCTATTGGAGAAGAGCGCTTCCTTAGAGCAAGTTGAAGTTGACAGGCACCATGCACGGCGCAAGGAGAACGGAGCAGAGAGGAGAAATAACATGAAGTTGTTCATTGCTCTGTGTGCATCATGTGAACAAATAAGCAAGTTTGATTATCGTTTTGTGCATTAAGAGTGTTTCGTCTTGAAGATTTCATTTATGTTCCAATCCTTGCACGGCACAGCGGTGAAAACCTGTCACTGTGAGTGGGGATTCCCCGGAAAATAAGGCTTTAACGTTGGTCGTACTTGAGATACTTCCTTATGATTGCAGTTGCCCATGTGAGCCATATGTAAACCAATACGGTTTCTTCTCCACAGGTGGTCGACCTGCTGGTGGCCATGTGCAGGGCAGCTCTACAGTCCTCACGCAAGAGCATTATATTTGAACCTTACCCATCTGTTGCAGATCCAAACAACCCCAAAATTCTGGCTTTTAGTCCAAAGGTATTATGACAACTCTACTGATTTATCGTCATCTTTGTATTAAGCTATGATGAATTCACACCAAAGAAGTTGTTTTCTCACCACAGAGGAAGAGCTATGAGAGGCTACAAAAGGCCCTAGACGGTGTCCTGCTAATTCGGAGGATGGCACAGGTGAGAGATACTCTTTCACATGTGCTTGGACTTCTCTGACTATAATATCACAATTTCTCAACCTATGTGCAGGGTCCATATTCTGAAATTAAAAAGCAGATGGACAGGATAGACCCTCTTGCAATTCCTTTACTACAATGGTGAGACACAAAGCAGATCGTGTTTTTGGCAGCGCCACACACTGGACACTGCTTTAGGTACACATGCATAATGCATTCACATCCGGGAAGCTCAAAAAGAGCTACAGTTGTTGCTCGTTTGTCACAGTTCATCGGAATGGCCGTGAATTTCCTCATTTAAAAATGCAACATTTTTGTAGTTGGCGCAGAGAAAAACTGTTTTCGCCCGACTAAATACAGTATTTAACATTATTAGAGACCTCTAGACTTGAAATAACACCCACATAGTCACCTTTACATTTGTATTAGCCAATATAGTTGACATAATAAGAGAAAATAAGACTCATAAATAGACTCACAAATGGAAAATAGACTCACAACTGTTAGCATTGGGAGAGTTCCTCGTTGTTTTTCCTTTTTACGTCCGGTTTTCTGTGAATTGCTTCCTGCGGTAAGATAATGTGACGTTACAGACACCTAGTGACCAGTGTAGCATACCACATATCACAACGTATCTTTCAATGCATTTTCTGAAGACCTTATATTTGGATTTTAGTTCATTTTGTCATTTTCATGTTTGAAAATACTTAATTTAAACCCAAAATATGTCACATTTGCTAAAACATGCATAATTTGACTATTAACTCATTCACTGTCAAAATGTTTCAAAAGACATCCCCTTCAGTAGCGGCCATTTTACATGATTGTGACTCATCTTTCAAGGCACACAGAATATTGTGTTCTAAGTCTATATAAACATGGAACCTACCTAAAGAAACATTAGACTCCCGTCTTTCATCAGGAAAAAAAATGTTTCCTTCTACCGTTTTCCATTTTTTAGTAATCAGCATCAGAAAACACGTAAGTTTCAGGAAAATATCAGTTCCCGACTAAAAATGGGAGAAAACCAGCTTTTTGTGAAAAGATACATTTCAAGCATAACTTCTGTGACAGTTCAAGTGTCTTAACAACTACACCAACATCAACAACACAATACATCATAACGATTTATTTCCAAATATAACACCATGAGCTATTTACAATTTAGACGTATGGAACTGAACTATGTGTGTGCGTGTGTGTGCATGCGTTAAAACTTCCCTGCAATGCGTAACCTTCGGCACGCTACACTCTACACTGCGCGTTCTTCCACATCCTCCTTGCTGCCTTTTATGTTTTTTCCATTCAAATGGACATGCTGAGCTCTTATCAGATGCCCTTCTGCCACCTTGCACCGTTTTTTGTGGCTTAAAACCACTCTAAAAGTGACATCCATTAGCGTGCAGTTGTATCATCTCCTTATTTTGCCTCTCCTGCAAAAAAAAAAAAAAAAGGCATATCGGGCGCTAGCGTTCGGGGTTAAATAAACGTACAAGTACGTCTTTGGTTGAATGTGTTAACCGGTCGTTGTCAACTACGTGACAGGATTGATTTTTAAATGAATGTATTTTAGAATGAAGCAACGATATATGAGCAATTTAACTTATTTACAAAGACAATGTTGCCCGGTTTTAGTAGATCTCCGCGTGTCCACGCTTCAGACTTCACGTCAAGAAATACATTTTTTATTTGTTGTTTTTTTTTTTTTCGGAAAACACATCTCATTCACCCTAAGTTGATAATAATTTAGAAATATGTGATAATACAGGTAGAGTGTAAAACATACACGTACAACTGTTAAAAAGAAACAACCCACAAGTCTTTATGCTTCACTTTTTTGTTCAGCCTTGAGATTTCGCGCTGTTTTCTGGTGGTCCTTGCACCTGCCGTAGTTGTGTGCATAGTTGTGTTGTGAGGCTTATTTAGGGCTTAAACCTGAATGGTGTCACCCGTCAACAATTACAATAGAAAAGAGAAGGGAAGGGTTCCGGAACTGAATCCAATCTTATAATTACAACAGTCGCTTTTATTGCAAATGTTGAATCAAGGTCAAGCTAGCAGTGGGGAGGAGGGCAACCCCCGCAAACAGCCATACCCTAACGGTGTGTGAGACAGCAGTGCATCACACCCAAGTATTGGTATGATGCAATGTAGTTCAACACCTTTGAAAAACTACAATCATGAGCATTGTTAAAGCATTGCCTCTCAAAGCAGTGTTAATTCAATCGGAGCATTCTAGAATATGACATTGTGCAGGTGTACCTCATGCGGCCAGTGAGATCATGTCACAAATATTGCAAATTTGAGTGAGACTCAGCTGCTTGTTCAAATGTTTGACATCAGGATTTTATCGAGCAACAGATCTCACATTGTCAAGCTTCCAGCCAGCAGGGTAGGACTGAGCTGTCTTTGCTCCTCCGTTGCAGTAGTATAGTAGTTACTGTATATAGTGGCTATAGTAGTATAGCATGGAAGCCACATGTTGGAGACGATGCTATATGATATACAATCTATAACGTATTGTACTTCCTCGCTGCACAACAGCAACTGTCATTTATGCACACGCCTCACCAGTTCCTGCTCATCAGCAGTCCCCCCAGCAAAGAGGCTCGTTTTCAGACCGCCCGCAAGCTTTACGGCAGCACTTTTGCTTTCCAGTGAGCAAATGATCTCATCACGATCCGCATTCCTGCTTTAGTTGATCCTAACTGCACATTCTTTCTTTGCCAGTGGTTCCCACATTGAAAACTGGCATTCCATTTTAAGGACCGGTCTCGTTAATGCCTCCAATACCAAGTTTCAGGTAAGACGATTGAAAATATGAACGTCCACCCTCAGGGGTGCTGTTACTTACACGTGTGTCCTTTTAAAAGATGCATGGATCTGCATACGGCAAAGGCATCTACTTAAGCCCAATCTCGAGCATATCGTTTGGATATTCTGGTATGAATTCACGTTGAGGACCATTTCGATGTAATACACAGCTGCTGCCAGATTGTCATATTCATTTTGGGACCTTTATGGTTTATTTGCGTTGTTCTTTTTCCGGGGTAGGGTGGAACGATAAGAAAATGTACAATGTGAATTTTCAATTAAAAAATGCATTGTTCAGGAGTTTGTCTCATTTACACAGAGTACATAAATTGTGGTCTAGATTTTTTTTTTTAATGGTAGGTTTATTGTAACCAAGACAACCCCCCCAAATATAGGGTTGTGAATGATAAACCGATGCGACCGGACATCCGGTTTGACAAGCGAGACATACGGTTGCACCGGTAGAAGCCTCCTGGAAGGATAAGAAGAACGGATCGAAGAGACATGCGCTGGGTATCGCGAGACTAGCAACCGCTTGACATTCCGTCTCAACAACGCGAGAGCTTTTCGCCGGGGGGGTGTAATGATTTGTTTTAATAATGATTCGATTCGTGTCACCATTCGTGGATGCAAGGACGATATTGGTTCATTTTAGAAAAATACGATCTGAAACGATTCAGTAACTTTAAATCGATTCAGTCGCTTTTTTAGCCGAAAATTCAACCGGTATGACGGTCAAATAAATACCTGGATACTGGACAGTGCAGGTGAAGTTTCCTAGATTCCTGGTGTTTTTTGTAAAGGAATCACACTTATAATGATTAATAATGCTGACGTACTTGAAGGGATTTTTTTTAGGGATTTTTTTGACGTTTGTATGACAGTTGTATGACATCCCCATCAGCAGTGGATCATATCAATAGTGGCTTAGCCCCCCATTTGGTCCCGCGAGTCCAGTTCTGGTTGGGATTTCGTGACGAGGAACGTGAGTGAGTTCATGCACTCACCTTGTTCATTCTGTTTAAAACCAAAATGTTCCCACACCGGGGCTGTTGCGTTCGCCTTAGGAACCACCGCCTCCGTGCCTTCATTCATGTTCGCGTATGCTGCCTCACGAAGCTAACCGCTAACCCTCTGTATCCACTCACTAGTAGCCCCGCCTCCACAAAGAGGCTGATTGAGATGAGGGCTCACTCTCTCCCTTTGTTCCACTATAGAACCGGACAGAGGCACAGAGAGACGAGCAGATGAAACCCACACGCTTGCATGCATAATTCTAATTATCAACCTGTTTTTTTATCGTTCCATTGCTCGATTATTGTGACAGGCCTATTTGAGAGTACCCTATTCTTGTTTTTAAAACTCATTGAAGAGATACAGTATGTTGTATCATCGTTCCACCCCGGAATAAGGAAGGAGGGTTTGAATATATTACTACGGGTCCAAAATGAACATGGCATCCATGCCGATTTTGAGCACACTATATGCAGTGTGCTTCAGCTGTACTTCCGCACCTTTATTATGTGTTTCATCAGACATGGGAAAGGGACAACACCAGATACCAACCAAAGAGGAACTCCTGAGGAAATACAATCAAATAAATGAAGTCCAACAGGTACACCACTTTTTTATGTAATGCTTTTATCTTTCGGATCTTCTTGTCACACTTTATATCGTGTGATTGTTGCAGGAGCAGCCTGGCAGGTTTCTGCAAAGCAGGAACCTAAACTGTGTCGCGCTTTGTGAAGGTCAGTATAACCAAGAAAAGCTCCGACGCTTGACAATTGTATTTAGGACACTCTTTCGTGTGAAATTTGTGTTTGTTTCTTAAACAGTAATAACCACAAAGGACCTTAAAAAGCACGGGAGCATCTGGGTGTGTCCCATATCCGACTACGTGTGCACCCGTTTCCTGTTTGTGTAAGTGCAACCGAAGCGCAGCAACGTTTCCTTTTCTGCAGCATTGCGTGTCCTTTTACCAGTGTGCTGCCTTTGTGCCTCTCAGGTATGAAAATGGTCGCGTGGGAGATGTCCACATCAACACTCAGGACACCGAGATTCACAGACAAATTTTACATGTCATTGCAACCAAGCCAAGCTGAAAAAAATATCCTCAAATGATGACTTTTCTTTTAGCTCGCATTATACGGAGAATACATCTACTATACAGGTGATCCCATGACGTTTTGGGGTTACAAACATGCTCCCATAAATGGATTTAAAACTTAATTCTGGTCCATAACCACGAGTCTCACTCCAGAACAAGAATGCAGTGTGTGCCACACCGAGGAAGAATAACATCACTTCATTATGTCAGTGTGCCAAAGAAAAGGAAAGCCATCACCGTGGAAGTGAAAATGAACATCATAAAAGGTCAGAGAGAGTGGATACCTCCCCCACCCCCCCGACATTGGCTGCTATTTGCTTGACTGTCTCGGGTCCCTGACACGATTCATCAACCGTGCTTAAATATGTTGGATATTGTTTGTAATCATGTTCAACATCAGTGGTCACCAACTTTTTTCACACCAACGTCCCTGGTGCCCACCCCCCAAACAGGATTTCTCATTGTGCCTTTTACTATACTTTTTTTTTTTTAACCATTTTTACTGTTTTTTTTTTTTTACATTTTATTTCGTTCCTGCAATGATGCAATGACAAATGAGCCACAGGCAGTGGTGGTTCTGGCTTGAATGAAGCCCTGTGCGCGCCCCCCCGCCCCCATTTCTTTTCGTACACATTTACACGACTAGTTTTTCTTTACAAAACCTTTTTCTTGTAAGTTATACCTTCATCTTTGGTCTCTGGTTTTCCGCATCTTCTTTCTAAATTGTGCACCGGATAGTTTTGGCTTTCTCTCTTCCAGTTTTGTTGACAAAAATAGCTGCAAATAATTCAATATAAAAAATGGGCGACATTCCAAACCCGCGGCCCCAATCCCGAAGACACGACATATTTTCTCAAATGCGACTAGCGACAAATCTAGCGACTTTGTCTGGCATCGTTGGGATTAAGGTGTTTGTCTCTCATACGAGGTTATGCTTTTCCCCTTGGGCATTTTACAACATCATATGCAAATGATATGCAAATTAGGCTATGACATCATCTAGCCAATAGCTACTTTTTGTAGCGCCCTGCAGTGACACCACATAGCTGCTTCAGGTGAGCTGCCTGTTGGTTTCTCTTTGGTTGTTTTGGTTTGGTTTTCCTTCCTTGCTTATGTATTGTGTTCTCATTTCAGACCCCGGGCTGTCGTGATGGGAGGAGCTACCTGACAAGCTGCAGGCGTTTCTTATCTGTGCCACACCTTTTTAGGCACACCTGTGGCGGCAGGAGGGCGTCGTTCGATTGCTCCACGTGCATGCACGCCGCCTGCTTTTCGTCTTCTTCCGAGACGTTTGCCCGCCAACTCCTAGCTTTTGTTACAGAGAGATTTCCTATCCTCCGATCTTCGCCTTCCTGCCTGCCAGGTAGCTTCTCCCAGTCTGTAGTTAGTAATTAGATATCTTAGTTAGTATTTTTCATAAGCCTTTCTCGTGGTGCTTTTTTTCACGTTTGTTATTTCTGCACCATAGTTTTTTGTTAGTGCATTTTTGCCTTGTGGCCGCTGTGCGCTGCAGAACGGCCAATAAAATTAAAAGACTCTTTTCTTCAAGTCTGCTTGTCTGCATTATTTGGGATTGAGGCGTGACACTTTTCGAACTGAAAAGTTGACAGCACTGGTGAGGAGAGAGAGAGACTGGTCAATGCAGCCCTAACGAGCCACAGCTCAAAGGTTTTCTTTGGAGGTGCACGTCTATGGAGTTATAATTGTGCCTTAATTTTGAGGTAGCAAAGGCAGATTTTCAGCCATATTAACGTGCAATAATTACTCTGGTGTGATCAGGCACATCGCTACGCTCTGTCACTCCATCTCTTAACCTCACGGCGAGGCCACCCGGTGTACATGTGCTGATACCTCCGGTCGAGTTTTGGGGCATGGGCTCCTGGCTGGGGCTTGCAGGTCGTGGAGCCTATTGGCGGAGATTATAAGCACAAACTGTTGTTCATGTTTCCCCACCAGTAGAGAAACATTGTTTTGATTAAAAATCTGCAAGTTTGCGGGGTTGCGAATGCTAAGTCGCGACCATGTGGTGATCCGCTGTATTTGTGCCGAGTGACAGTTGCAATTTAAAATGAGTTACCAAAATTACAAAATAAAATATACAATTACACAAGCTTGTCACATTCTTGTTTCTGGGCAGCCATAATAACCTCCTGAAAATGAAGGAGTATCTAGTGAGCCAACGTTTAAAAGTATTATTTTAAGTCATTTACTTTACCCTGGATGTGATTTGAGCAGACAAGTGTGCTTATTGTTCATGTCAGCAAACACCACAGGATGCATCCCCTCCTATGAGGCAGAAAGGCAACATTATAACACTATCATGCCTCCATATGAGCCCCACAGCTGCTACCTCCTGTTCTCCCGTCAGCATTGTTGGCATCTGCCGATAAACGTTTTCCAATTCTGTTTTACAGACATTTCGCCAAAAAAGTGACGGCTTTGAGGTCTCATTCGTTCATAGCAGAGCGGACATTTTCTGGGTCATCCCAGCAGGCGATAGATTGGCTACATGGAGGAGAAATGGCTGCGTTAGCCCAAAGGAAGACGTTTCTCAGAGACCATATGGCTTCCTGATTCTAGTGCAAAGGATACGTAAAGGCAGTGTGTGTTACCTGAATGGTACGGTCATCGAGGACAGAACTCTTGGATTCAAAACTTTCAGAATGATTACGCTATAAAACAACTGCGTTAGAGGAAGATTTGTCACAAGCGCATGCCTCATTGCTTCATATTTAATCGTGTATTCATTCGCAAAATTCCTGAGGCTTCGGGGTCTAAATGAAGTTTGCTTCGCCAATGCTGACATGCATTAATGAGGCAAAATGCTGCATGTGCCTTTAAGAGCTCTTTGTGGCACTCCACATGCCTCTCTCAGAGCCTCATGAGTGTTTGTTAGCATCAGCTCTCTTCACTGCTGACGTCTTTCACGTCAGAGGTAGGAGTAGACGAAGAAATGTTCCTTTTCCCTCTTCTTGCTGCTATCTCACAATGACGGAAGACGGATGTTTGGACAGGTTATTGACTATTTCTGTAATTCCTGCGCAAACAATGACGGAGCCAAGGGATCAGATGAGGAGAACTTCACTCATTCAGAACAACTTGAGGAGAGTGAGCCGCACAGAAGACAGCAGTCCCTATCCCATTCCTGGACTTGCGACAGACTTTCTGCACATGAGAGTGAAAGAAGGAAGCAAGATCCGTAATTTACTGTGCTTTGCGACGGCTCGCATGCAAGGCGAAGGCAAAAACAGCAGTGGGACGTCGCTGAGACAGGTGGTCTTCACTGGCTCGGACAGAGGGGTCACTAAGACGATCACTTGTGTGGAGATCCTCAAACGCAAAGTGGCAGGACTCCACCAGGTGTCCAAGCTCTACTACAAGACAGTGAATGAGGTTTGGGAAGGTTCCCAACACAGAGACACGGGTATAACCACACAGAGGACAGTCCCTGCCATCTGTATCCTGCTCTCCAAAGACCCTCTCAATCCTCAGGAGCCCGGATACCAACCTCCACGATCTGTGAGCACAGAGGACACAGGGGCATGTGGAGTTGTGCTCAGGACACCTCACAGTCCACCGTCAGCTAAGAGACCACGCATGGAAGATTGGAGCAAATTTGCTACTTCACCTCCCAAACTGTGCCTCCATTGACAAGCAGATTTTAGGGTGGCATGATTGAGTTACCAGGACAATAACATGGCGAGAGAAAGTGCGTGTTAACCCCTTTATAGCACAGCTGTTCAACTGGCAGCCTAGACAGAGAAGAACCAGCCTGCAAGTACGGTCAAAGGCTCTTTGACAAGCGTTTTTGCTGTTGGTCCTTGAAAAACAGCAGAGCAAAAGAGACTACGACCACCCTCCAGACAGGGAAGCTGTTTCTTTTGCATCCATTTTCTATACCGCTTGTCCTCTTTAGGGTCACAGGTGAGCTGGAGCCTTGACGGAAAAAACATAAGTAAATTATGAAGACATAAAGATGTAGAAATGGTGTGCTTTTTTTCAACAGTGGTACATGTACGCCGTATTAGACTTCTTCAAAATACAGTCAAACTTGTCTATAGCGGCCACTAGAGGGAGTCTGCAAAAGTGGCCGCTATAGACAGGTGGCCTCTATAGACAGGTTGGCATCCAGTTTAAATGTTGACCAGTAGAGGGGACTGCGGATAAAAGTTGTACAACAATACTAGGCTTGTTATTATCATGGTTCATGGTTTTAATCCTGAACATGCATATGAGTCAAACAGTAGCACATCACATAGTACAATTCACAATTTTGCATGTCCAAAAAGGAGTAGGAAGAAGCAAAGCTTATTTAATCCTACCTCTCATCAGTTGCAATACATTTATTCACCTCTTGTTCTTCCAAGTGTACTTTGTAGGTCTACATGACAATGTAGTGCAATCATAGCCAAGGTTTTTACTTACTAAAAGGAAGCTAGAGGCTTAATAATAACTGATAGAATATATCCACCACCCACAGAACAAAGCTGTGCTAGTAATGTCTTACGCTTGTTTTTAATATTTTACTTTTTATACGGCAGAGTGTCATTACAGCTTTAGTTCATCAGGAAGTGACGGTGGGCGTCCCGAGCAGGAGAGCTAGGCTCAGTGCTAGCTGTGAGTTTGGAGAGAGTTGGGAAGTGTGTTTATGTTGGCGTGGATGTAAAGTCCTGCAGTGTTCTCCGCTGTTAATAAAGCCATTAAAGTGCCTCGGCGACGTGAGTCTCTCCTTCCCCACAACAAGCAGCATTACAGTATTGACCAGTGCACACCAGGAAATAAACGGTGTCATTTCTTACAGGCATTGGCTGGACAGCTATGTAGTGGGGCTTGTTTAACCTTTGCCTTGTGGGCAAGCAGGAAGGAGAGACGATGCTGAGAGATGTGTGTGTGTTCTGAGCTGCTGTCTGGTGGCCGCGTTCAAGAAATAAAGTTGGCAGAAGCAACAGGAGAAGTTTCCTTCTTTGCTTCGGAGCTGAATAACACTGACAAGTTAACAGACTAGTAGCGAACGGAAAAGAAGACGGCTTTGTTTGTGTCGAATACAGAAGATGAGGACTTTGATGGATTTGTGGATGAGGATTGATGAAAAATAACGTGAGTACATTCTAAAATACAAAAACTGGAAGAAGAAATTCTAAAACAAGACACAACTGATGAAGGGAATGATATCATTGATAGGAATCTTAATTCTATGTTTCTCACTGCTGTAACCAAAAAGGAGATCACTGATATTGTTAAACATTTTAAGGCAAATGATGTTTTTGCCTTAAAATTGACTGATTGTCATGGAATCGAAATGGAAACAATTAAAAGGGTCATCAATGAGATCGCAGACCCGTTAACATATATTAGTAACTTATCATTTCAGACTGGAATATTTCCAAGCAAAATGAAAACAGGTTCCATGGTTCCAATTTTCAAAAAAGGAGACAAACACCAATTTACAAATTATCGACCAGTTTCCTTGTTAACACAATTCTCAAAAATTGTGGAGAAGCTATTTAATAATAGGTTGGACAAATTTATGAATAAGAATGAATTATTGGCTAGCAGTCAATATGGTTACAGAGCCAACATTTCAACTTCTATGGCACTGATTGAAATTACGGAAGAAATCACTACTGCCATAGACAATAGAAGATGCGCAGCTGCAGTATTCATGGATCTGACAAAAGCTTTCGATACAATTAATCACACTATCTTAATTTCAAAATTAGAAAGGTACGGAATTAGAGGTTTAGTCTTAAATTGGGTTAAAAGCTACCTAGCAAAGAGGAAACAATTTGTAAAGCTAGGAGAATATACATCTGGGAGTTTATACACCACGTGTGGAGTACCCCACTGTTTAACTTGTACATTAACGACATTTATAAAGTAACAAACAACTTAAAATTGGTCTTATTCGCGGATGATACCACCGCTTTCTGTTCTGGTGAAAGCACACAAGAACTCATTAAAAAGGTCAAGGATGAAAAGGTCATATTAAAGTCATGGTTTGACAGGAACAGATTATCCCTGAATTTAAGTAAAACTAAAATAATGCTATTTGGTAATAGTAGAAAGGACACGTACGACCAAATACAAATTAATGGACTGGATATTGAAAAAGTGGAAGAATATAAATTCCTTGGGTTTGTAATAGATGAAAAAATGAGTTGGAAATCTCATATTAAAAATATACAACAAAAGGTGGCGAGAAATATCTCTATATTGAATAAAGCAAAATATGTTCTTGACCAAAAATCACTCCACACTGTGTACTGTTCCTTAGTACTAGCATATCTAACGTATTGTGTGGAGATATGGGAAATAATTACAAAAGCAATCTTCACTCACTCACTGTACTGCAAAAAAGATCTGTGAGGATCATTCATAATACCAAGTATAGACAACATACAAACCCTTTATTTTTAAAATCACAGATATTACAATTTGCAGATTTAGTACACTTTCAAACAGCTAGAATAATGTTTAAAGTTAATAACAACTCGTTACCCAAAAACCTAATAAAGTATTTCTCTATCAGAGAGGAGAAATATGATCTTAGAGGAAAATTAAACCTAAAACATTTATATGCGAGAACTACGCTGAAAACCCGTCGCATTTCCGTGTGTGGAATTAAATTATGGAACGGACTGAGTAAAGAACTCAAACAATGTACAGAGATGAGCACATTCAAAAAACAATACAAGCAGTTGATGTTTGCTAAATACAAGGCAGAAGAGTCTTGATTGTTCTGTCAGGTTTGTTATTTTTTTTGTTTGTTTAAGAAAAAGAAAAAAAAAAGAAAAAAGCTTTGTTCTTTATTTATTTATTTAGTATTGTCATTATTATTATTATTATTATTAATGTATATGTATATATATATATAATTTTTTTTTTTTTTTTTTGAGGAGGGCTGTCTTACCGTTATCTATTATGTGTTATCCTGACTATCACAAAAAACATGACATGGAATGCAGGAAGTGAACAACATATACTGTACTAGATGTAGATTTGGATGGGGGTAGGATTAAATAAGCTTTGCTTCTTCCTACTCCTTTTGGACATGTGGAACTGTGAAATAATGATTCATGAGATGTATTCCATTGGAACCTTCATGTTCAAATAAACTAAACCAAACCAAACCAAACCAAAATACTTCAATAAGTACAACCGAACTCAGTTTTGCTCCCGCTGCCGCATGCATGCTAGCGTATGTTTTTTTTTTATTGTAGCGTCGCTGGGAGCACGTCCTGTTCCCAGCATACTTTGCGGTAATGTTTTGGTGCAAATGTTCTTAAAGTTACATGTTTGACCAGGAAATAGCAAGCTCAAAAGAAGACAACTTTTTTATGTGGAACAACTGACAGTTTGTGTGGATCTTGTGAATGATTGTGACTGAGCTAGGACTCAGTAATTAAAGTCTACACACAACGGCTTCATTGATTGAAAAACAAAACTTTTTCGTGCATGAAGCTTCTACTTGAGTTGGTAATTTGGCCGCTATATGCGGTCAGATATTGACCAAGGGAGACAAAATGGGTGGCCGCTGGCCGCGTTAGACTGGTGACTGCTGTACACAGGGTCTATAACATGTACATTTGCTGGGGGGATTTTTCAGTGGCTGCTATAGGCAGGTGGCCCTTCTATAAAGGTGGCCGCTAAGACAGGTTTGACTGTACATAAAAGTATTATATTTGTACCCCCCTGCACGGTTTCTGATGCTATTTGGCATGAAAAAGCCAAAAATCACACCCATTTTGAGCTAAAATGTCAGGAACCTTTGCCTCATTGGACATAAAGATAATAATCCCGTGACCGTAGAAAAATGCCAAATTTTGCCGTTTTTTCACCCAAAACTTTTGATACAATAGGGATAGAACAACATAATGGGTATGAAATTGAATCATTTTTAATGTTCTATTTGCAGAAACAATTCAAGTATACATTTGAAAAAAAAAAAAAAAAAACAGATCATGTCCACAAAATTATCCAAATTACAAAAATATTGTGGTCATGTCGCAATTAGACATCACAGTCACTTGTTCAGAGTTTGCTTCTTGAAGCTGTCAAATGGCTCACGGTTGTATTCCACAGCTTGAAGCAGGTACCCTCTCTGTTGACAATCTGTAGTCATGATGTTTGCAAAATCGCTCATCATCTTGATTCCCCGCTCAGCAATGTCATTCGCTACTTTCACATTCCAGACATACTCCAGTGCCTTGTTGCAACCATCACGGCCTGACCATGTGGACACAGGTCGCAGGAGCCACTCGATGCCAAGGGTGTCAAGCAGAAGATGACTCTCTGGGCCAATCAGATCCGGTACAGTCGTCTTGGCTGTAACCTGAGGGAACACAGGTCTCCCTCTCCTGAAACTATCTGGCTTCTCAGTGGCGTGCAGCTTAGTGGCAACGTCCTGTTTATCACCATCACTGAGCCTGGTGCTGAAGAGAGCAAATGGCACAACCTCTTGTGTCAAGTACCACCTGTGGTTCTGAAGTTTCTGAAGCACCGCTTCTGCAATTTCTGGGTCGCTTCTCTTGAACTTGAGCATGTCCTTCCTGAATTGCAGATCATTCACGGGAGCATCAGCAGCAAACGTTGCAGTCATCCACATTGGCGTGTAGAACAGAGACAGAAAGACATTGAGGCGTTCCAGCTTTGCCACAGTGTCATCATCATAGTGCATCTGTTCTGCAAACATGTACATTTTCATGGAGTAGATATTCCTGGCCAACCATCTGGCCTGATGGATGGCTCCAGGATGACTCCAGTGGATGCCACGAGGAGGGGTCCCACCAAGCAGTATGACTGTCAGCTCTGACATCTCACGATAATCTGCTCTTGGAGACTTCTCAGAAGTCAGTATTCCCTGGAGCAGCTCCCCACACTCCTTCTTCTTCTCCTTCAGCCATCCTTGTCTGATGGACAGGTTCCTGGGGTTGTCTGTAGTAAGATCTGTCCATGCATCCTTGAATGCTTTGAACCGTGGATTGTCTTTTACTCTGATTTTGTACTCTGTCAACACCCCAAAATGCAGATTTTTTTCAGTTTTTTTCACTAAATATCAGAAAAAATACTTGTGTAAATGTTTCTATGCATACTATTGTATCAGTCAGAGTGTAACTACTTTCTATAACCTGCTTGTGCAAATTTATTATTGAAAACATAGGTGGAAATAACCCTCTGAATGCTGTGAAACCAGAATTTCGGAAAATGTGCCATGAAATTGTGAATGTGCAAGGATCCACTGTAAATAACTTAATTGAACCCTTGCTTGCCTGTTATGGAAGTGGACTATGGGGAGGGGCTGCGAGGGAGGACACAAATGTATTGTACTTGAGCGCGCTCCCTTGTGTGACAGGCTCCTAAACTTAAGACAGAAATGTCTGGACTGTGCATTACACCTCACAGCTTTTTGAGTCAATGTTAACATCTAGACATGGGTTGATAGAAAATAAGGTTAATATATAATCACATTGTACACATCCGTACTGAGATGTTACTTACATTCATTTTAATTGCCATATGATGCTTCTGGGTTCTAATCTCATGTCATCTGGTAGATTATTAAAGTGGAATCCTTCCAAATATCACAGACTATCTAACAGAGTATGAAGCTATAGTATATTGCAATAAATTAAAAGTGCTTTCTGCAGTGCCATTCATAATAAAATGCCCAAACCAATGGATGTTCAAATTCAAGTGACGGTCTTTTTAATGTTTTTTTCATGGTCACTTTTAATATTGTGGCGGACACGAGAGGGCAGACATCTCACCTGTTCAAGTTGGGCTGGGGGGGTCGTTTGTAGACTGTTTTGGTAGCGTAAGCATTGGCACCATATCGGAGTTTCCTGTCTTGACGTTCTGTTGTTGGCGGTTGGATAATAAAGACCTGCTCGAGACCAACACTGCGTGTTCCTTCCAACTGCCACAATATAACAATGGGAGGGCGAGAGCGCTGACCACACGGCCAAAAGTCCGGACTGTCGACCGCGTGTTCAGCGTAGCTCTTAAGGCAGAGGGAGTGAGGTTTACCAACGTACACTTGCACAGCCTCACAGGCTGGCATCCGTTACATATGGACTATAACAATAAAAGCGAGTATAGCGATAAACTACTTGACATTGTAAATAATTTCTTGTTTTTTTGTTTTGATTTATTGAAAATATTTCCTTCTCGTCATCAGTCATCAAACAGCAGAAAACATGATGACGAAAGAACTGATACCGTCGTCCACTGCAAATGACACGTTTTCGGACAATAAAACAATTATACTGTTTAACCCAAGTAAACTATTTAATCCCCCCCAAAAATATTGTCTGAGTTTTAGAAGGATGCATTGGTGTGCTTGTGTGCCAATCAGTGTGCAGTAGATAAATATGCTTCGGTTTGGAGCTCAAAGTCAAAAAATGTGCACAATGAGAAAATGACGTCACAACGGAGTTGTTGGCTTCCTGTTGCGGAATCTGACCGGTCCGCGCCGCTTCGCCGTCCCGCATCATGTTCAGAGCAGCCGCCCGCCTTTCTTTCTCCGGTTTTCGGAGTTTGGCCCATACGAAACCGGGGTGTAAAGGTACTATTCATATTTATTTCAAGGGCACTAGGAGCCAACGGGGTTGGTTCAGTGAAGTACTCGTGGAAGGAGCACAGCTCCCATGCTGGTTAATGTTAGCCCCCACAACTATCGGCGACAAGGACTAACATGAATTACACGTAGTTTATTTTACAGAACAACTTTGTAACCTCGAATTTCCTTTTTCATTAACATTCTCCTTGAGCCTGTGATGCGTTTGCATGTTAAAACCCCGTTGCTGTGCTTGTCTCTGTGTGTGTCCTTGTCGCGACCCAGTTGAAACTCCCATTTCTCGGGCCTTGTGGTAGCGCTGCTCATGCTAACAGCTTTAGCTAACCTAGCATACCCAAGCAGCGTAAACATTAGGATGTCATCGATTATGTTTTTGTCTCTATCCACTTTGGATGCTTTGTAGGTCGTCTTGACAGTGCATAGTTCGCCCTTTCTCGTAAACCCGTATTGAAGACCACAGTCGGTGTTTGAATGACATGGTGACTATCTGTCACGTTCACCTTGCAGCTCTGTTGGCCTCGAGGTGCTATTCACACGGGAAACAAGAGACAGATGAGGAGTTCGATGCCCGCTGGGTTACCTACTTTAACAAGCAAGACATTGACGCATGGGAGCTGAGAAAAGGTAAGTTGCAGAAAAAAAAGTTAGGATTGTCAATTGTACACTAACAACCCGAGGAACCCCCATGCAGACCCTCCAGGATTGTGCCGGCTTTTTTTGTGATAGATGCGGGCTGAAATACACGATTTCGCGGAAGCTTTTCCCAAAAGTTGCAGCAAAAGTAGAAACGGAATGAGGGGTCGAGATCTCGCGAGATTAAAGCATGACAGAATTTCTCGTTTGGAGAAAAGCTCTCGTGGACCGTGCATGTCTCATCTCGTGAGTTGGGTGCCTAGTGACACCCCTACTGTACATGGGTGCTTGTTGCGCTAAAATTGCAGGAGACAATGAAAGTTGCAGTCAATGGTTGAGATTTCCCTCATTTCCCTCATTTCCCTCATTTTCCCTCATCGGAATGGTGGTTTGAGGTTTAATTTGGACCCTGTGTTCAGCAGGTTACTGAGACCAAAACCCACAGCTCTTAGTCTTGCAAATGAGGTGAAGGCAGGGCCGAGCCAGAACAATAGATGCTAACAAGCCAGTATCAGAGTCGTTCATACCCAATTCAGGGAGCGACACTTCCCTTTTATCGTAGGTGTGAATAACAGGATAGGATTATACCACTGCTCCGCCCAGGCTTAGTGTAACGAACCAATAGGAGGAGGGTGTTGGCACACCTATTCCGCCCACTCTTACTGTATTTAAGGCCTAAGCTACCAGCACTTATTAGTTTGCTGACGAAGCTCTTCGGATGAGGAGCGAAACGTCCGACACCTTCTACACAGAAGTACAGATGACGTCTCAAGAAGCCTTTTCCTCGATGGACAACTCCTGTACGACTGAGAGCCTACACAGACGCATTTCCCTCATTTGTTGAAAAATAAGTAATGAATGAAGAAACAAAAAGGGCAAAAAGAAAAGGACAGCATATTACCAACATGGCACACAAAAATGTGCAAAATAGGCTTCACTCAGCTGCAACAAAGTACACTTAAAGGAAAACTGCACTTTTTTTGGAATGTTGCCCATCATCCACAATCCTTATGTAAAACATGAACACATATCATTCGCTTTTCTGTGCGCTCTAACGGAAGAAAACAAGTTGGCATGAGCCAAGCTAACATTGCACGTCCTGGGAGGTAGCTATCGTGACAATGCAGCCCAGGTGCATTGATTTCACATAGCCCACTTCCGTTAACAACAGCAGTATAGAAACGAGGACGCTTCCAATGTCCGCTGAAGACTTGTACTCCAGTCCTCGGGTGTAAAAAAAAAAAAATGATCGCAAACAAGCATCTTGAGTCGCCGTCGCGAAATTGAGAGACAGCGGTGTCCACTCTTCCAGCTGTCCTGTTACAGTTGTGTTTATGTCAGCTGCTACAGTAACGGTATCGCTGTAGCTTGGTTAATATACGGCTGGGGTGTCCAAACTAATGAAGTGAAGTTGTGTTCGCCATCTGTCGCCCATCGCTCCCACGGCGCTCGCAACTTCCCTTTGAACGCCGTGTTTACACCGATGTCCATCGGTTGGAGTTCCTTCGTCAAGCCTCCCGGAATTATGTCAAGATCCGAGTTCATTTGCTGCACTTGGTTTTTCACAGCGGCTGTGAGATGAGCACGCATGGAGTCACAGATCAGCAGGGGTGGTGACGCGTGGGAAAACATCCGGTCTCTTTCCGTACACGTCACTCAGCCACTCAGCCATTTTCTCCTCATCCTCCCAGCCCTTTTGATTGGTCTTAACGATGACTCCGGCTGGAAACCTTTCTTTAGGCGGTGTCTTCCTCTTAAAAATCACCACAGGTGGCAGTTTCTGTCCATTACCACAGCAACCAAGCACAACAGTAAAGGCCGACTTCTCGTGCCCCGTTGTGTGTATCGCTACCGTGCTGGTCCCCTTCTTCTCTACAGTGTGGTTCACCAGGATGTGAGCAGCATGTCGTCCATGTTGGTGATGTGGTTGGGCTGGATGTGTTTGTCTGCGATGTTTTTACTGCAGTAGGAGCGGAAGATGGCCAGCTTTCCTTGTAATCCGCCGGAAGCTGCTGCACCATGCTAGTCCTTGCCCGGATGAATAGATGGCACCGTTTTGTTGATCTTGAATTCTCTTGCGGCTGCTCGATTCCCATGTTCCTCCTCGTAACTGATAGCTTGCAGTTTAAACTGTGCTTCATCAGCCTGTTTCTTTGTAGGTGCCATTTTTGCAGGTCCTTTGCCAAACCAGTGTTTTGCACAATGCACATACCGGAACTATATACTACCTACTGGGGGCGTGCCTTTAGCGTCTTCTTTCATGCTCACCCTTTCGCCCTTGGTGTCCTGTCTATTTTGGAGAAAATTTAAGATTTTAAGTGCGCCTTATGGTCGTGAAAATGCGGTAGTCAAAATGTATGTGCCTTGGCCATTAGTTCCTCAGTAACTAGTGTCTTTTTGTGTACTTTATTGTAAAGTGTCTGTGTAGGCTCCCAGTCGTACAGGAGTTGTCCATCGAGGGAAAGGCTCCTTGAGACGTCATCTGTACTTCTGTGAAGAAATTATCTATTCTATCTATTCCATCCACTGTAAAGATGAGGAATGCAAAGAGCACTACATTGGGGAAACTAAGCAAATGCTCCAAAAAAGTCCCAACATCGCAGGGACAATTCTAGTGGTCCTCAATCAGCAGTACATCTACACCTTAAAGTAGCCAATCACTCTTTTGAGGACAGCGAGGTAAAGATTTTGGCCAAAGAAAACAGATGATTTGAAAGAGGAGTAAAGGAAGCTATTTTTGTCAAACAACAGAAGCCATCATTGAATTGGAATGGTGGTTTGAGGTTTAATTTGGACCCTGTGTTCAGCAGGTTACTGAGACCAAAACCCACAGCTCTTAGTCATGCAAATGAGGTGAAGCCAGAACAATAGATGCTAACGAGCCAGTATCAGAGTCGTTCATACCCAACTACAGGGAGCTACACTTCCCTTTGTTCGGAGGTGGCAGGAGAGGATTATACCACAACTCCGTCCAGTCTTAGTGGGAGGAACCATAGGAGGAGGGCGTTGGCACACCAATTCCGCCCACTCTTACTGTATTTAAGGCCTAGGCTACCAGCACTTATTAGTTCGCTGACGAAGCTCTTCGGATGAGGAGCGAAATGTCCGACACTTTCTTCACAGAAGTACAGATGACGTCTCAAGAAGCCTTTCCCTTCTTGTAAAGTGTGACCGTGTTCGTGTTTCACATCAGGATTGTGAATGAAATCTCCAACAAACTGTTATGCCTCTGCTTGTTATTAAGGAAGGTGTAGTCACCGATGCAATTCCAACTGCATATGAAGGATATTTTTTATGACGCTCTTATTTACACAGACGACATAAGGCAAATTGCGTTCATATTTTGAAGGCCGGAAGTATGTCCTGTGTGTGTTGTCTGTCTGTAAGAGGTGCTTGGTGCAACTCATTGTCATCATTGGGCATTGTAAAACTCTACTTACATTAAAGCACAACGCGGCGAAAATATAGTCATCCAGCCCGAGTCTCCTGCATACACGCAACCGCACTAGCATGCTAAACTAAGATAACGCTGCTAGCTTCCATTCACGCAATGTAAGAGGAGGTTCCGCCAACCTTTGCCGGTGTTTATCGCCATTTTAACATGTTTAGTTCGGGAGGGGGCGGTTTAGTGTTTGTCATGATTTTATGCCATGATTGAGCGGTCTGCCGAGTAAATAAAGATGTTTATCATTTATACCGGTATGTCGATTGTATGAAAATGATCGCCGCACCGCCATACAGACATGTCTGCGGTGTACCGTGGTGACGTCAGTTTCACATTGGATATTTGGCTCCGGAGCCACAGCGGTAGTTTCCCCTCACTGTGCCCAGACTGCTGTAATTGTGCTGGGAGCTTGCATGGGAAGTGCTGCTGTAAACCACTGGTTTATATTAGGGACCGTCAATAAATTTGTATTGCGTAGAACAGTTTGTTTAAAAAAAATTAAAATAAAAATTAATTCTAAATCACACACCAGATTGATCTATAACCATCTCATAGGATTAGTCCTACCCTAAAGTGGTTTGCACACCCATTTTTCCAATTTTATCTTTTATTGGTTGGACTTTTATTGGATTGGGGACTTGACTCACAGAGGTTTGTTACAAAAGCTGGTCATGCTGTGTAATAAAACGGTAAATTCTGCAATACTTGGGTTGCATTATTTTTAATGCTTTGAAGAGCTGTTTTCATAACCATATTCAATTCCACAAATTCATGTTTGTAACAAAAGCTTATTTTAAAAAAGAGGAGATTGGAGTGTGGCTCGGGACATCTCTAATTTGTATAGTATAATCTGTATTCTGTCTGTCACTAACTGTCAGGCTTTATTTCTGACTGCTGCATGGAATAAGAATGGTTTGTCCAGTGCCTTGCTAACTGCCTGCCATGAGGAATGTTGACTTCTAAAAGACAATCACTCTGTTTTTCAGGAATGAACACGCTTATTTGTTACGATCTGGTACCTGAGCCAAAAATTCTTGAGGCAGCACTGCGAGCTTGTCGGAGGTTAAACGACTTGGCCAGTGCAATCCGAATTCTGGAAGCTGTGAAGGTGAGATGAAACACTGCCAGCAAGGATATTTGCACTTGTTGTGCTTTGGTTGATGCTGACATGCTTCCTGCCTTTAGGATAAAGCTGGCCCGCACAAAGAGATCTACCCGTACCTTATTCAAGAACTGAGGCCAACATTAGACGAGCTTGGAATCTCCACACCTGAAGAGCTCGGAATCGACAAAGTATAAGTAATGGGTCTGATCCAATGTTTCTTTGACTCTCTGTTAGATGTCAGTCTTTTGCAATGAGGATATGTTTGTATTGCAGATCCAGTGAGAGCTGGATGCCCTCCGAATGCAGAATCACTGTACCTTCATGTTTGCCTCATCCGTCTGATATTTAATTTGACCTTTTTGTTCTTTGGCTTGTAAAATATGAATGAACTTAATAAAGGAAAGTATCTGTAATGCGTGATAAAAGTACTTCAGAACACTTAAAAAAAATAATTGTTATAAGTACTCCTCGAAGGGAAAGGGAGAGATACAGTCCAAACTGATTTGAGAGACTGCTCTTGCTGGCTGCGCTTGTGTGGCTCACTTTTTGCCGCCTGGGGGCGGCGTTTTCACATGTTGACGCAAAGCCATTCTGTTGCATGTGCTCAATCTGCTTCCATTGCATAGATTGTACATGATCATAAAATAAACGTGTTCAAACGGCACTGTGCTTTTGTATTGGAATCGGTGCAAGTGAATGAGACGTTTTTGAAAAAACGAAGTTCTAATTTTAATACGTCTGGCAATTGTCATGCCTGTCAATATTTCAAATTACGGTAGATTTTGTCGTCTCAAAAGAACCAACTGCGAACTGGTGCATGTTATTGTACTGCCTTGCTTTTCTTTTGAACGCCTGACTGTGTTGCGCCGGTGTGACCTGGAATGTTCCGAGTGGACCGGATGCTGTGCCGCTGCTCCGTTAGCGCCGAAGAGGGAAAGTTAAAATACGGGAAACCATGCACTGGCAAAAGTTTGCCCGTTTATTACACAGGCGTCTTTTTTTTTATTTATTATTTTTTTTTATTCTGAAGGCCTGCCTTTACCGGCATGTTTACCGTTAGCTGTTTTTCTTCTCAGGTGTAGTAACACAGCGGGCTCGATTCAAATCCTGATACTACGGTTAGTCTCTGATCGATACCACATTGACGAGACGTTTCCATTTATGTTGTCTCAACGCGGCTCTGCAGAACATTAGTTCAGACTAGCCGCTGTTTCCACTTGGACACATTTCACTGCAACACACAACTTTCCGTGGAAGAGCTGTCAATCAAAGCGCCTCTTGCGTGAACTGCACGCGGTAGGTAAGTTTTCCGTGATTACTTCAGACCCGTAACCAGATATTTTTCGGGGGGGGGGAGCAAAAAAATCTGAGTGAACAGGCGGAGGGTGTCCCCCCTCCCAGAGCAGGGAAAATTTTCCATTTGGAGCCCGAAAAAACAGTTTTCTGATACATATTTTGGACAGACATAATGTAACCCAGCTGTGTTTTTGTGTGATTAAAAGAAATGTTATTTTTCTATAGGTAATGTTCAGGTATTAATGCCACTGTCGTTATCAGTTAAATAATGTGCTACTAAATTTTATACATTCGTTGTTTTATTATAATTGTATGTGATTGTCTTTATAAGAAATGGACATCTTTACGACAGTATTGCGACAGTCGTTAATTGGTTACCATGGTGCCCCTAGTGCAATTGCATTGTTGATTCAGGGTCCCAAGTGACAATTATATCTCAGTCATTTTATTTCCGATATCTTTCCCACAGACCGTTGTTCTCCACTGAGAAGGTGCTTGACATTGAAGGTGCAGCTGGACAAAGAATTCCTTATGTGGGCTATGTGGAAGTGGATATTCGGTTCCCTAAAGGTGCATGTGGCACAGACAAATGCTTTCACATTTTAGCATTAATAAGCCCAGACCAATCTTACAACAACAAGTACCCTCTCCTTGTTGGCACAAACACACTGCGCCCGATGGTTAAGAATTGCCAAAAGCAGGGTGGAACACAGTTTCTGGACGTTCTTCCTATCCAGGCTAACTGGGCGATGGCTTACACCGAATGTTCTAAAGCTACCGACTCCCAAACAAAAGATGCCAAAGTTCTGCGCGTGACTCTGAGTAGCAAAGTACCTGTACGTATAAAGCGTGGTGAACTTCGCACAGTGAAAGGCAGCTGCCACACTAAATCACCTGAGGGGTTTCAGGTGCTTGTAGGGGCTACAGATGAAGTTCCCACACCAGGTGGTCTGATTGTCTATAATCAGATAGTGGATGTAAAATCTGAATCCCACAACAAATTTAAACTGGCTGTACGAAATATGTCCCAACGTGACATTACCTTGCATCCAAAGACAACCATTGCTGAGTGTTTCTTAATTGACTGGGCTGTGCCTGTTGTGCTCTCTGACCAGAACACCCTGTCAGATATGTCTGAGCCGCAAGCATATTCCCTGCTGGTGTCCCAGGATGAAAAGGTTAACTCAGCTGTTGATGCCCTCCATCTGGATTTCAGTGACAGCCCCATATCACCACAGCTGAAGGAGCACATAGAGGCTAGAGTCATGATTTGGATGTTGGCAGTATTGCAGGGATCACCCATCGCATAGAACTGGAAGATCTACCCCACCGGGCGTTTCCAAATTCCTTTTTTTAATGTATTTATTTTTTTTTAAAACATTTAACATTGAAACTGTAGCTGGCGACATGCCTTGCAGTGCTAATGTGGCACGCTTGAGTTGCCAAAATAGTCCGATGCAGTCTGTAGCTTTGCAATCCAAACACAACACATCAACACACGCCGTACAAAGGAACCCGCCTGCTGCACCATGTGGGCATACAAATAAATATCTACGCACAACACCCATGTTTTGCCATGTGTGTCGCACTTAATGTTTTATTTTTCATATTTGACACTGTTGTTGCCGCTGGACTTTCCAGCATGCCTTGCGGGCATTAGAAAGAACAGTTTCAAGTTACGTGTTATGCTTAGCGCTTACTTGTTGTTTATCACCCACGTAGTGGGAGTAGTTGATTTATGGCAGGGGTGTCCAAACTTTTTCCAGCGAGGGCCACATACTGAAAAATGAAAGGATGCAGGGGCCTCCACCAACACAGAGATATGCTAAGAAGCTAAATGTGCATTTCAGCGTTGTAGTAGAGGTGAAATGCTGCTAAAAATGACGTTTTTTCCGTAATAATATGAGTTTATTCTTGTGAAATGGCGACTTTTGTTCTTCATTCAATTGTGACTTTTGTTAGTATTTTGACTTTATTCCTGTAGCGTTACAGCTGTTTTTTCCATTTCTGCTGTTTTTTTAAAAAATTTTCAACAATTTCATTTCAGCATTCCTTTTGTGAATTTTCTTCTTGTAATTATAACTTCATTCCCAGAATATTTTTTATCTTTTTAAAAAAAATATGTATTTTTTCTTGATTTCAACATTGTTACTAAAATGATATTTTTCCTCATATTACAAGTTTATTCTCGCAAAATTGCAACTTTTTTCCCATTAGAATTTTTTGTTTTTCTCTTAATATTTGGATTTTACTTGATTTTTGGTCAAATTTCTGCTGTTTTTTTTTTTTGTATAATTTTCCAAATATTTAAACCTTCTTCTTATATGTTTTCTTCTCCTAATATTTTCACTTTATTCTCATGTTATAAATTTTCCCCTAAGCTAAGTTTCCAAAATGTACAACTTTATTCATTGTTTTTGACTTAAAAAAACAAACTTGAATATTTCAACTTCTTTGCTACTAAAATGACATTTTTCCTCATGCTCTTTCTTTATTCTTGTGAAATGAAACTCATCTCTTAATATTTTGACGTTTGTTTGATTTTCCCATTTTTGCTGCTGTTGTTTTTTTTTAAATTTCCTTGTTGAATTACATTTTTAGACTGTGCCTCGGGCCGCCAAAATCACAGCCTCGGGCCGCACTTTTGACACCCCTGATTTATGCGATGCGTTAACTTGCTTTGGATGTGTCGTGTTTTCGTTTCGTCGGGCCTGAGCGAGCACGTCCTTCTGTTTCATGACCCCATACATAGACGGCCCCTCTGCCAAAGTCAAAAAGTTTGCCCACCCCTGCCTTATCCTCCATCAGTAGTCACCATAAAGGGAAAGCAATCATTCTTGTACGGTACAGCCCACCACATTTGTCATCATTCGTTTCAACCGTCGTACATAAATGGTTGTCGATGACGTTGCAATCATTTATTCGATCATTTACACAAACTGTATGTAAAAAAAATACACATCCAGTCTGATGGAGTTACGTTTACACAATTTCATGCGCATCTCCAGTCCATTCCACCTGAAATTACAACAGATTCATAACCACAGCGCGACTACGTTGTCAGAGATGTTAACTGCATTGGTTGCGGATGTGTACTGCGTGACCCAGAAGCCGTGGCGCTTTGAGGGGAAACGGGAATTTTGCACATCGTCGAAGTGATGAGGGAGCAACGGTGGTGTGCTAATAAAGCAACAAGTTCATCGGTATTGTAGTTGTTAAGCAAGCAACAAACATCACATGAACTGATTAGATCAGGGGCATCCAAAGTTTTTCCTGCGAGGGCCACACATTGAAAAATGAAAGGATGCAAGGGCCACTTAGATATTTTGTAGAGCAGCACATGCAGATGTGCTAAGAATTGATTTTCTGTATGTTTCAAGAAAAATCTGCGTCTCAGCTTTGTGATGTAGTGTATTATTAGTATGAATTTTGGTCTTTTTCCCCCCCTTTTTTTTTTTATTCCCACTTTCATTCTTCAATCATCTTCAGAAATGTTGTTTTTGTAACATTATGACTTTATTCACATAATATTTTGACTTTATGCTCATAACTTTTTTCCCCAACCTAATTTTCCAAAAAGTCAAACTGTATTTGGTTTTGTTTGTTTCACATAATACGACTTTTTTAAATGTATTTTTGTTCTTTAACATTTCAACTCTGCACTACAAAAATGGTATAAGTTTTTTTTTTATGCTCCTAAAATGGACTTTTTCTCATTAGAATACTACTTTTTCCTCCTAATATTCTGACTTTATTCTTGTAAAATTACGGCTGTTTTTTCCATTTCTGCTGTCGTTTTTTTTTTTAAATATTCCATCCTATATTATATATATATATATAAATATATATATATATTATAATATTCCATCTATTTCAAATTTCTCATTGTAAATGTTCTTTTCGCGATGATGACTTTATTCCCATAAGGTTTGTATTTTTTTTTTTATTTTCAGTCTCGTGTCATATCTTTTTCCGCAACCTAATTTTCCGAAAATGACAACTTCATTTGTTGTTTAGTTTCTCATAAAATTACAACTTCAGTGTTTTGCTCCTCTGACCTGTAGCTGTAGCGTTTTTGGATCCTTGTTAAAACACATTGCTGCAGTCATCGCAGTTTTACCAAACCGATAGAAGTCCAACTTTTTGTGCAATGGTTGGCTTCCTCTGACTTTTGGGTGCAGAACATTTCGACGGTGTGGATTTTCTCGAGGAGAACACGTGCAAACATACAGACTTCAGCGTCTCTGCAAGCTGTTTGCTAGCGATGAACACATCGGGAGATACTGTAGTGTGGGCGTGCGGCATGAAAGAGCTTGCCAACCAGGACGCGGAAGACAATGGGCGGGTTCTCCCTTAGCCATTCAGGTTGCAGAACACAGTGGACCTTCATAGGGTGTAAAAACAAAAAAAAAGCAGGAAAATACTGCAGTGCCGCACTCTCTGGGTTAGTTTGATTAGTGCCACAGAGGTTGAAATGTTAGCTTTGTGTCCATATTGGCTGTCCGTGAGTGATACATTCTTATTTACAAATTTGTGTACCCTATTGCTGAATAGCTTTTCAATGATTTTAGAAAATTGCGGCATTGAAGAAACTGGTCGGTAGTTTGTCAGTTGACGTATGTCTCCAGTTTATGTGTCTCCAGGTTTGAAAGTTGCTGCTACTTAGCTGTGTTCATTTCATTTAGGAATATACCCGTCTCATGATAAATTACTGACATACTGTTGGTCAATGGTTCTGCGAACTCATTAATTAACTTTTGTATCGTTTCCATTTCAATTCCATTGCAATCAGTTGAAATGGTGACTGGTTCATTTGATGTCAAATACATTTTAAGAGTATAATTGTCACACTCTACTGTGACACAGGTTTGTTACCATTTAAGTTTGTCTGCAGTATGCTTATTCTCTGTTCTGTCTTGTCCTCTCATGCCTTGTGTGTTGGACTTGCAGATGCAGACACCTGGGCTGGGCGGAGCTACTGGTCCCCTGCAGCTGTTCATCATTTAGCACCCTTATTATTCCCTCAGCTGCTCCTGGCCAATGCTGGATTATTACCTTTGTCAGCTCCCACTACCGCATGTGTGTTTTATATTTTGGACTCACCTCTGTTCAGGTCCTTCAGCTGCCGTCCTGCAGCCCAGTAGCCCGTCCAGCTCCTACGGTGGAAGTAGCCGAGTGTTGTTTGTGCCTCTTGGGTACCCACGGCGCCTTTCCTGTTTTTGTGTGCCGTCACCTTCAGTTGCTGTTTTGTCTCCCTTATTTGGACTAATTATTAAACCGTTTTCACTGCTTGGACTCTCCTGTGTCTGCATCCTGGGATTCACCCGCATCGCCTTTCCACGGCGTGACAATAATTGTAGAAAAATGAAGTTTTTAATCATTCACGGCAGGAAAACACGAGATCAGCAGCATAAACAATAGAGAGAAATGATAAAAGGGTTGGACGGAGTCAAGCTTTATTATTATTATTATTATTGTTGTAGATTTATAGCACACACAAATAGTGATGATGATGATGATCATTTTCTGCTTCCTTCTTATAGTTTCCACTTCATTTCCCTTTTATTTCCACTGGCCCTTCTCGTAGTCCCACTGGGAGGAGAAACCTTGGACCGGGTTGATCCTCATGTCCAGCATCCTCTTCACCTGTTTGGCCTGCGACTCGTCATCAAAGGTTGGCGGACGAGGCGGGTACACTGGTTGGACAACATGATGTTACATTTATGTATTTACATCTTATTCACTGCAACAGTATAAAGTCAGCGTAGATTGGAAAACATGACGTTACATACACTTTGTAGATCTCATGACATCTAGACATCCACAAAGTGATTTGCTCTCGCTCACCCGCGGCAAAGATGAAGTGGTGAACGGACGTTTCAAGCCCCACACGGAGATGCAACTTTCATCTTTATTATTCTAATTACGGATAAACTAAATCAGTGGTAAGATGCTTATATCTACAACAAAAGTTATGCGTTCACTTGTAGCGGCTAGTCATGTAGGAAAGAAGTGACGCTTTGCGTCATGAAAGCCGCTATGGAAATGTGTGTTTTCTACACTTTTTAACAATTATTTCATGCACTCACTTTTGTTTTTGCTCCCATTTTTTATGACATGAACTCAAAAGATCTAAAACGTTTTCCACGTAGACAATATCACCATTTCTCTCAAGTATTGATAGTGAGCACTTCTCCTTTGTTAAAATAATCCATCCCATCTCACAGGTGTGCCATATCAAGATGCTGATCAGACAGCATGATTAGTGCACAGGTGTGCCTTCGACTGCCCACAATGAAAAGCCACTCTGAAATGTGCAGTTTTATCAATGCCACAGATGTCACAAGATTTGAAGGAGCGTGCAATTGGCATGCTGACAGCAGGAATGTCAACCAGCGCTGTTGCTCGTGTATTGAATGTTCATTTCTCTACCATAAGCTGTCTCCAAAAGCGTTTCGGAGAATTTGGCAGTACATCCATCACCTCATGTTGCAGCAGGATAATGCACGGCCCCATGTTGCAAGGATCTGTACACAATTCTTGGAAGCTGAAAACCCCAAGTAAACAAAACCGCACATTTCAGAGAGGATTTTTATTGTGGGCAGTCTAAGGCACGCCTGTGCACTAATCATGGTGTCTGATCAGCATCTTGATATGGCACACCTGTGAGGTGGGATGGATCATTTTAACAAAGGAGAAGTGCTCACTATCACAGATTTCAACAGATTTGTCAACAATATTTGAGAGAAATGGTGATATTGTGTACGTGGAAAAAGTTTTACATCTTTGAGTTCATCTCATAAAAATCAGGAGCAAAAACAAAAGCGTTGACTTTATTTTTGTTGAGTGTAATTGGATAATGTGCCCATTGCTGAAACCTTTCCATATGTTGCCTCGACTTGTCTTTTGCATAATCATTTTCAGTTCTTGTATATCTGAAACGTTTGATAGCAAATGCTAACAGGACATGAATCATTAATACTTTGTATAGTTGACTGGTTAGATTTTATATGTATGTTATATGTTGTATAGTAAGAGGTAAATCATTTTGACTTGTCTGCTGAAAAAGTGTGTGCCCCCTTGACATACTGTACATGTATAACATACGTAAATAGGCCTACTCATATTTAGAAATATAGTAAATATATATTTTTCTTCTACAGTACAGGCCAAAGGTTTGGACACACACAGTACAATTGCCCATTAATAAGGCAAGAAATTCCACAAAGTAATCCTGATAAGGCACACCTGTGAAGTGATAAACATTTCAGGTAACTACCTCACGAAGCTGACAGAGAGAGCAGCAAGGGTTGGCAGCACTATCAAAAATATATATCTATAAGACATGAAATATAACACATATTTAGAGTTATTTCACACTTTTCGGTTAAGTACACAATTCCACACGTGTTCATTCATAGTTTTGAGAATCTACAATGTCAACAGTCATGAAAACAAAGAAAACGCATTTAACGAGGTGTGTCCAAATGTTTGGGACCTGCTCATTTTAAAAGTAGCTCGCAGGCTGAAAAAAGTGTGAGCACCCCTGATTTATTCGTGCGAAAGTGAGCGGACACCCTGCTGCCTTCATGTGGTCACACCCCGAACACGGAAATGATGGCGCTTCTTTTCAGTGTGGTCGTAATTCATTTGCAAATGGTGCCAGTTCTTTCAACCTTTGTAGCTGAGTTCCACTACCTAAAATATAGGTAACTGCTTTGTAAAAGGAATCCGTATCTTTTTTTGGATTTGTTTCCTTTCGCACGGAGGCGAAAACCCCCCCCCCAGGAAACCCAAAGGCGTCACATCAAACCACGTGACATCTTCGCTTTCTCTGATTGGCCAAGCGAATATCAACTGGAAAAAGCTTTGCTGTCCAAGTCAGTAGCTGAAAGAAACAGTACTTTGTCCTCTTCAATAATAGTATGGATACTCGAAGGAGTAAAGTACAAGGATAAATAGACTACAACACTTTTTTTAAAGCACGCTTTGCGCAGATATCATCCTGAATACAACGTGCTGTTAGCATACATGCTAAACCGGGAAGTCAATGGGTTTTTTTTTTACTTCCCTGAACGTCACCATTTGATGTTTTTACGGTCAAACTGGATTTTTTGGAGGTGGGAGCTGGGGGTTGTTGGGTTTGTATTACCACAGCTCACAACTGTTTGGGTAAGTGATGTAGTTAAAATCAGTAGTGATGGGTCGATGAGGCCTGGTGAAGCATTGTGACACATTACCCAAACTGTATCGAAACCGTGTTAGTACTGTGTCGCTACGTTACTCAATACTGACATCTGCTGGGGGTTTCGCTGCCGTGACACATCAGACACGTCACTTCTATTGACTCTTTGTGGGTGCAGTGGAGCTGACGCCGGACTGAAAGGCTGTAACTAGCATGCTAATGCCTAGCCCTGACCAGCTGACGCCGGACTGAAATGCTGTCATTAGCATGCTAACTGTTAGCTTGTTAACACCAAGCTAAGTGTCAATGTAAGCTAATACCTGAGAAAATGACTACAATGATAAAATGCTAATGATAACATTGCTAACATTGGAAACGGTTAGCATTCTAACACCTAACACCCACTGTAAATTTTTATACTTAATAGCAAAAAAAATCTAATATGCTAATTTTAGCATCCTAGTATTGCTAATGTGATAGCTGTCAGCAAGGTAACACCGGACATTAAAACACCAAGTTTTTACCTTTTGAAAATAACAAAACAGCTAACATGCAATTTTTTGCATGCTAATAATGCTAACATGCTAGTAGTTACCATGCTAACACCTAGAATAATAACACCTAGAATAATAACACTCATTATAACACTTACTCATTATGTAAGTTTACACATATGAAAACGGCTTACATGCTAACATTAGCATACTAGCAGTGAAACTGTTAACTAAGATAATACCAGAAAAAATGGCTCCAATGCTAAAATGCTGATGTTAGCATACTCGCATGTCAACATTGAACATGAAAACACTTGTCTATATGCTAACAAGCGACTAGCTAGCATGGTAACACCTAAACTGAAATATGTTTTTATATTTGAAAAAACAGAAAAGCTAACACCGAGCATGCTAGTGCTGCTAACATGCTAATGTTAGTTACGCAGGCTTGTAGCCGGAGCTCGACACATGCGCCGACACGTCGATGTTCCCGGAGCCATCACTAAAAATCAGACTAAACGCTGCTGCTGTGAAAGCTCCTAAAGCCAATTAGAAGCAAACCAAATCAACCACCAGTGGAAGTCTTTGGCCACCGGATTACTTGGGAAGGTTCACGTGTGCGCAAACACCACTTTGGAGTTGAATTGGGTGGTTGGAAAGGAACAAAGTGCGAAAACGGCCTCAGATTGCTGTCTTCATGACTAAAAACAATGAAGGAAATGCCAAGAGCGGCGCTGTAGACCGACCATAGAGGGCCTGCCACCAGACCACCAGACCGGTGAAGCCCAGAAAGATGAAGAAGGCCCCCATGACCGTCTTCCACTCTGCAGTGGGCTGCCTCATCTCGGGGTAGGTCTGACGGAACATCAGGCGGTACACTAAAGAAGACGACAACCAAGAAAGTGACACTGCAGTGGCCTGGATTTGTTTGTTTTTTTCTTTGTTTTTTTTGGTCTTACAGGCTATCTTCTCCTCTTTGCTCAGCTGCTTCCAAGATCCTTTCTCCTTCTGTTTAAGGCTCTTGTCCACAGCACTCAGCTCGTCCTTGTAAGGCCTGTCCGGCAGCGGCGTGTCCACACGGTCCCAGTACATGGGCTTGGACATCTGCTCCACCTGGCTGACGTCTGCTGGAACATGATGAGTGTAAATACCGTACACTCTTTCCTCCAAGTGGAGGACTGAAGTATCTCAACTATAGACTTTTGCTTGGGCCTTACCGCGACTCGCCATGGTGGCTCTGCTGCTGGAGGTCAAGGCCGCTGCCATGCGTCTGCTCAGGAACATCGTTCCGGCACGTCCCGCTGCTGTCGTCAGGCCAAGCATCTGCAGAAGACCCGAGGTGGCCGACTGGTATCACATCCTCGCATATATGCAATTAATGTCAATTATACCAAAACCAACTCGCCTTTGGAGTTGACTACAAGCTGCACAGATTGCACAGACGCATTTTGTGCAACCCGTACGGATACAAGAAGGAACAAAAACAAAACAATACAACCTCCAGCACACTTGAACTACCTCAAAAGTCCACATTTCAAGTCCATTTGTCACGCCACTGTAGGCACGAGGTATGGAAGGAAGTCACACGAGGGCAAAGGAAAAAATGTAAATAGTGAAAATGGCGGCTGCAAATTGGCAGCTTGTCAAAGTTTGAGTACATGTTGACCTTGTAAAAGGAAAAAGAAGTCACATGACTAACACGGTATCTCTTGTGTTCAAGGTCAAAGGCTGAAGTTGCCTTCCGTGCATGCAAGCAACGTCGGACACATTTCAGGAGTATTTATTTGTCCTCTGCGTGTGTTTGTCATCTTGGCCGCACGTCCACCACTCGGGAGAGTCAGAGCGTGTTTTCTTCTATTTGCTCTTTTAACCCCGAAAACACTGCAACAGATATCACGTGCATCGTAAGAAAAGGTACTCACGCTGCTGCAAAGATCAGCAACTTCTTCAAGGAAAACCTTCTTCGTGTGTGTGTCTGTGTGTGTGTGGATCTCATGGACACTGCAGGAAGTGTCTTTTTAGTGGGCGGGCCCCAAGCACACAAGACGAGTGTGGGAATCAAGTGCAAAATGACAAGTAGCGCATGTCCCCAAAGTATGTTGCATGTGGCAGTGCTGACCCTTTGGCTTTTTGAGGCTTTGACTTGTTTTATTGCTGTTTTTGGAAAGTCAGACGTCACGGGACAGGTTATGTAAGGACACCAGCGTGTCAGCTGATTTGCCATATATGGTCGTGGCACGCCTACTCTTATGTTCTACTGTACAATCTGCTTGCTAAATGTCTTCTACTCTTGGATTTATTTCCTTGCACGTGGACCGGACCGGCTGAAGGAGGGTGTCTGTGTGAGGGAGGGGGCAGATGTGGGGTCAGACAAGGACGCATGTTTTATAAGGTGCCAGCAGCTGTGTATAAACTATATATCATCATGTGACCTAAGCACGCACTCTCGGAGGGACTTGACGTGCATTTCATGTTTGTGTAAAGACAACCAAAGTAGTTTGACATCGTCATCGTGATGATATACTGCACAGCTGAATGTGGGAGGCGCACTGTAAATATCCTTCATTAGCAAGCTATTGCATGTTGTCAATATCATTTATTACAAAAATATGTCATAAATTTATTACAAAAATATTCCAAGGTCCTGGAGAGAAGGGTACGACCGTTAATCGAACCTCGGCTACAGGAGGTGCAATGTGGTTTTCGTCCTGGTTGCAGAACACTGGACCAGCTCACCGGTCTACATGTGCTTTGTGGACCTGGAAAAGGCATTCGACCGGCGCAGCGTCTGCAGTAATGCGGTCGCTGTTCCGGACCGTCGTGGTGAAGAGAGAGCTGAGCCGGAAGGCAAAGCTCTCAATTTACCGTTTGATCTATGTTCCCACCCTCACCTATGGTCACGAGCTTTGGGTCGTGACCGAAAGAACGAGATCGCGGATACAAGCGGCTGAAATGAGTTTTCTTCGTAGGGTAGCGGGACTCACCCTAAGAGACAGGGTGAGGAGCTCACTCATCCGGGAGGAGCTCAGAGTAGAGCTGCTGCTCCTTCACATGGAGAGGAGCCAGCTGAGGTGGCTCAGGCATCTAGTCCGGATGCCTCCCGGACGCCTCCCTGGTGAGGTGTTTCGGACATGCCCAGCCGGGGGAAGGCCCCGGGGAAGACCTAGGACACGCTGGAGGGATTATGTCTCACAGCTGGCCCGGGAACGCCTCGGTGTCCTCCCGGTGGAGCTGGAGGAGGTGGTCGGGGACCGGGAAGTCTGGGCTTCCCTACTGAGACTGCTGCCCCCGCGACCCGGACCCGGATAAGCGGAGGAAAATGGAATGGAATGGAACAAAAATATGAGACAGTGAATAGAACATAAATCAGGGGTGTCCAAAGTACAGCCCAGGGGCCATTTGCAGCCCGCGGCTGTGATTTCATCGGCCCGCTTCACAGTCTAAAAACATAATTCAACAAAGAAACAGCAGCAGCAAAAACGTGAAAGTCAATCAAAAGTCAAAATATTAAGAGAACAATTGAGATCTAGCAAGGAAAAAAGTCATCATTTCTCAAGAATAAAGTCATAGTGTGAGGATTTTGTTTTCATTTTAGGAGCATGAAGTTGATGTATTATTTTTTTTATTTTTTAAGTAAAAAACAATAAATAAAGTATAAAGTTGCAATTTTTGGAAACTTTGGTTGGGAGGAAATGTATAACATGGGAATAAAGTCAAAATATCACGAGAGAAGAAGTTGAAATATTTAGAAAATTATACCAAAAAAAAATCAACAGCAGAAATTTTACCAAAGTATATTCAAAATATGACGTGGAAAAAATCGATTTCTGGTTTGAAAAAATATGACAATAAACCTGTAAAATGAGGAAAAATATCATTTCGGTAACAATGTTGAAATATTTTGTAAAAGCTCTAAAGTTATAATTAACAAGAGGAAAGCTGAAATGAAACAGTTGGAAAAATTAAAAAATCAGCAGAAATGGAGAAAACATCTGTAATTTTAGGGGAATAAAGTCAAACTATGAGTCATATTCGAGTGAAGAACAGAAGTGGCAATTTTACAAGAATAAACTCGTATTGTTATAGAAAAAATGTCATTTCTAGTAGCTTTCACCTACATTACAGATATATGACAAAGATGCAATGCAGTTTTTTCTTGAGCTACATTTAGCTTCTTAGCATATCTCAATGTGTTGTTTTCCTAAATATCAAAGTGGCCCCTTGCATCCTTTCCTTTTTCACTCTGTGGCCCTCGCTGGAAAAAGTTTGGACACCCCTGATATAAATAATATAACATAAATAATATTGTATTGTGACTATAATATTCTTTATTCTAAAATAGGGGTGTCAAACATACGGCCCGCGGGCCGGAATCGGCCCCCAAGGAGGTTCGATCAGGCCAGCAGGTTAATTTAAAAGTGAAAAAATGCATAACAGACACGGAATTAATATTTTTAATAAGATGCAATTCATGGATTATCCGCTAGGGGGCACACTGTTTTGATCAGAGTAGAAGACAACAGCAGTCTCAGTCTGTCAGTGAGACAGACCCAACACAGCAGACGGTATCAATGCGCCATCTGCTGCTTGTTACCAAGTTGTTTCTACCCTGGTCTCTACCCCTCATTAGCCAAAATGTCATTATCCAAACGGAGAAAAGTGTAGAATTTTCAATGAAAAATGGACCACGTCCTATTTATTTATAGAAATGCGCGAAACCTTTGTGCTTGGTGTGTTTCGGTATTGAAGGAATATCATATTCGACGCCACTGCGAGACTCTTCACAGCGAAAAATATGACGGCTTGCAAGGACAACTGAGAAAAGATAAGATCAACGAATTGCAGGCAGGTCTGAGGAAACAGCAGTCAACTTTCATACAGAGCCGACAAGTCAGTGGAGCAGCGGTAAAAGCCAGCTACCTAATTGCTAGCAAAATAGCATTAGCATCAAAGCCATATTCCGACGGTGACTTTCTTAAACGATGCATGATGAAGGTAGCTGAACTTGTATGTCCCGAGAAGCGACAAGCTTTTGCCAATATTAGCCTGACGAGGAATACTATAGCAGAGAGGATTTCAGACCTATCAGCAGATTTAGACAGCCAATTAAAACAGAGAGTCAAGTCATTTATTGCTTTTTCCGTTGCAATTGACGAGAGCACTGACATCGCAGACGTAGCGCAACTGGCCTTATTTATTCGTGGAGTTGATGAGACATTCAGTCAGCAACTTAACTACAAAAAAGTATGGTGGAATTCTACTGTTTACGTAACTCCATGAATTTTCAGTATGTATTGTATGTGTACGTGTGTTTCATGTATGAAGTATACACATTTACATGACATGTCAATGCTTTCTTCTTTACACATTTAATAGCACTCTTCTTCGTTTGTAAGGTGTAGGCAGGGATTAAATTTAGATTTTATATGCACGTGTAAATGGTTCAAAAATTCCTTTTCTTAAAAATCTCGTTTAATCTTATAGTGCATTACTATATTTTTCAATACCAATTACTTGTTACATTTTTGTGCCTCAGTGGGATCAGTTGCAATGCAACTACAGACCCTTTCCAAAAAATTAGAATGTCATGGAAAAGTTGTTTAATTTCCATAATTCCATTCCAAAAGTTAAACTTTCATAGATTATAGATTCAGGGCCCACAATTTAAATGATTTCAAGAAGTGATGTTACGAGATGTGCCGAGGCTTCGAAGCTTGTGTCGAGTAATGGAGGGGGCGTTTCCGCGAAGCGCGTTTCGAGGCTTGGTTCATTTAGGGGAGGAGCTGAAATGATGACGTCTGAAGCCTCGCTGCCCGACTGTACCACGTGACTGCTTCGGGCAGTGGTTCATTGTGGCGCGAGGTTTGACAGCAATATAAACCCCTCAGGCTCCATTCAAAATGTGGCTTTTTGATGAGGAGTTGCAGTCATTTCAGCGTTTGGATAGAGGTTCTAGAGTTTGGATACGAGAGTTTGGAGAGAGGATGGAGCCAGTGAGGAAGAGGAGGATTTCCCCTGTGTGGGTGTAACGCATGCTAGCCTCTGAGGCTGTGAAAGTGTACGTTGGTAAACCTCACTCCCTCTACCTTAAGACCTTCGATAGACACGTTGTCGAGAGTGCGGGCTTTTAGTCGTGTGGTCAGCGCTCTCGGCTCCCATTGCGAAGGTCTGTAGTATTCGAGCCCCAGCGCGGGCTGGTTACATGGAAACTAAATATTCATTTATATGAACTGGCAATTACATTTTTGTGCACGCCAGCGTCTTCTGTCCCCTGTGAAAGGTGAAAAGGTGTTTTCAAAGGCTGGAGAAGTTATTTTTCAAAAATCGTTTAAAAACCAAAAACTGTTGAGAAAGTGTTATTTTGAATAAAAATGAATAAAGTCTACCCTGTCCCGTACATCATTGTCCTAGTTACACAAGCATATTCAATACCTTCATGGTTCCACAAGCACTTCCACTGTCCTCTGCCTGCCATCTTTCTAAAGTGACGAGAAACATGATTACACAACCCGCCATGTGTATGATAGTACCATTTGGGGAAAATGTACACAAACACAATATATTCCAAAATATTTTATTCTACATACATGTGGTCATTTATGTAGAGACATGATTTGGTCATACAGTTTTTGTTATTCATGGACACAACAATTCAATGAATCCTACACAATGTGGTTCAGATACAGCTGCCTGTGATTATACACCTGGCCAGCAGGGGGGTTCGTGTGCACATGAAGCTTCGAGAAATGAACCCTTTCTCGAACCATTTGGCTCACGTGGTTCGATGCCTCATTAGGCTTCATCTCACCGTCACTAATTTCAAGTATTTATTTGTTTATTTTTACATAATTTGGGCTTCCAGCTCATTAAACCCACGAAAACAGGAATTCAGAAAATTAGAATACTGTGAAGAAATCAGCCCAAATTTTGCAGGGCATGAATGTTTTAAAGTGAGTGTCACACACTAATCATCTACTAAACTCAAATCACCTACACAGGCTTCCCCAGGTGTCATTAAATTGCTTCAGTTTGGTTCAATTGTCTCAGTTGGGTTCAATATGGGGAAGACTGCAGACATGACAACTGGCCAGAAGACCATCATTGATACCCTCCATAGGATGGGTAAGCCACAAAAGTTCATAGCTAAGGAGGCTGGTTGTTCACAGAGTGCTGTGTCCAAGCATGTCAATGAAAGTCTAGAGGAAGGGCAAAATGTGGCAGGAGAAGATGCACCATCAAAAGAGATGACCTTGGGCTTCAGCGGATTATCAAACAGGGAAGATTCAAGAATCTGGCAGAGATCCAGAAAGAGTGGAATGAGGCGTGAGTCACAGCTGTCTGGTTCCTCGGGTCAAGCCACTTCTGAACCTGAGCCAACGTAGGAAGCGTCTCCACTGGGCCAAGGAGAAGAAGGACTGGACTGTTGGCCAGTGGTCCAAGGTCCTCTTTTCCGATGAAAGTAAAGTGTGCCTTTCATTTGGGAATCAAGGTCCAAGGGTTTGGAGGAAGACGGGTGAGGAACAGAACCCAAGCTGCCTGAGGTCCAGTGTGAAATATCCACAGTCCGTCATGATTTGGGGTGCAATGTCCGGTGCAGGTGTTGGTAAACTCTGCTTTCTTAAATCCAAGGTCACCGCAACAGTCTACCAGAATGTTTTAGAGGACTTCATGATTCCTTCTGCTGAGGATCTGTATGGAGATGCAGATTTCATCTTCCAGCAGGACCTGGCCCCTGCCCATACCGCCAGAAGCACCAAAACCTGGTTTGATGCCCATGCCATCACAGTGCTTGACTGGCCAGCCAACTCGGACCTAAACCCCATTGAGAATCTATGGGGTATTCTCAAGAGGAACATGAGGGGCACCAGACCCAACAACAAAGAAGAGCTGACAGCAAGCATCAAGGAAATCTGGGCTTCCATAACTCCCAGGCAATGCCACAGGCTGATTGCTTCAATGCCACGTGGCATCGAGGCAGTGATTAAGGCAAAGGGATTCCCAACCAAGTATTGAAGATTGACACATCGTTTTGAAAGTACCATATTTTGATTGATTTGATGTGATCCTAATTTCTTTCTTTTTTTTCCTGCACAAGTATGGTTTCACAAGTATGGAGTTTGGCTTCTTGAAGCAATATGCATTCAAAAGAGTAACACATTTACATCATAAAAAAAAAATCTGACCTCACTAATGGCTGGGCGTTACGTTTGTCTCCCTGCATACTGTCGCTTGGCCATTCTTGTGCATGTGATGAAGATGCTCAAGAAGTGAGCCAAGTGCTAAGTGGTTGTTGCTTGTTCAGTGCTACCTCCACTCCTGTCTCGTTCTGGATTGCATCTGCACATCTGTTGATGCTTGACACGAGTAATATGTTGACTGACGACGGTGACAACAGTTCGGCCGCATCGCTGCAGCTTGATGCTCACCAGGCAGCTGGTTATGTTGCCCGACTTTTGGCAACACAGCACTCGCTCATGGTTTCTACCCATCGAAGCCCAGTTCTGACTGCGAGGAAAAACACAGGACGTGGCAAAGTATTTCCACATAGAAGCCGTGTGGTCCTCCGCTTTCTCTTGTAACGCGGGAACGGGAACTATTGTCACGGGTAGGCAACGGACTTGTTGCTGTCGGAAGCTTGACCCGCAGTATGCAGAGACAAGGCGGTGGCGTGCAAATAAAAATCTTTAGGAATGCAGATGCAGGTACTCACGATTGTGCAAGGATTAACAAAAAGCGACAGAGGAAGAGGCTTTGTGATACAATACTCGTAGTGCAGGTAAGTGTTTTCTTACATAACAGCACATGCAAGGTGACTAGAGACAATGAGCCTGGGCCGTACGCGAGGCCATGCTGGGCTTTTAAAGCCCACTAATGTCAATGGTAAACAGCTGCGTAGCAGCTACCTGAGGTCAAGTGGCTGCAGTTTCCTCACAGCCGGAAGTGCTGCTCGCCAAAATAAGGGCGCAGGACAGGAAGTGCTTGTTCCTGTCCTGCGGAACATGACAGGTATGACTACAAATTTTAGTGGTTTTGATACCGTGACTTTTTCATACCGTGTTGTAACTTCAGACTATGGAGGATCAAATGAGACAGAATTAAATAAATGAATAAGTTTTTATATAATTAAAGTTGTCTTTGAAGTAAATCAAATTGGAATGAAATACGTTATTGTAATACATGTAATACATGTAATGTGCCATTAAGATTCAAGATTCAAGAGAGTTTTATTGTCATGTACATAGTAAACCAGCAGTTATACTATGCAATGAAAATCTTATTCTGTTCATTCTCCCAAGAAAAGAAAAGGAAAGAAAGAAAACACAAGAAAGAATAAGAACATAACAAACATAAACATATGTGCCAATGAATTAAGCAACAAATTAATACACCATAGATAGCACTTTGTTATTGTGTGTTGTATCAAGGTGGTATTCTGCTGAGCGAGTTTCGTGAGTTTGAGAGCTGTGTTGCGTGGAAAGCCGGACTTGCCTGTTGCATGAAGGTAGCTCCCTTTAGAACAGCTCTACCACCATGGTGACTTAGGCTAAACTCATAACCCGGTCAGCACCAGGTTATGTCCAGGCTTTTAGCTTAAAATCAGCTACTAAAGTGCCAACCTTTCCCTGTTTAGCTCATTCAGAGATGGCGTCACCATTTATTTAGAACCTAAGGATGTGTTATAATAGGACTGTTTTAGAATAATGTACATACATGTTATTGTATATTTGCACCATCTTCTTTTTAGCTGGTATACTGTTGCTGAACTGTTATAATCGTGTACTGTGCAGGCCCCCTGTGAAAGGGTGATGGGTTTGTGTTGTTCTGAACATTCATTTCCCAGGATACGAATGTGAGAAAGGGTTTGTGTTGTTCTGAATATTCACTTCCCACTGTATCTTGTTATTGTTATCTGCTGACCTTGCCTACCAGGTGCTTGTTATGTACTGAGGAAGACAGGACACTCATATAACCAAACTAGGTTGCCTGGCGCCTGTTTTGTTAAAAACAGTAACTCTGTGTGCGAATGCCTGAGTTTCGGGGCCGGCCACCCCGTTCTCACGCTCGCACGAACAGACTGGCATAAAGAGGGGAGAGCGAAAACACCTAGACGGAGTCTGCTGCGGGTTGTGATCGAACGCCCAGCCGATTGACGCGAACTCTTCCACGGGTGTTGGCTCTCCACTCTGTTGGCGTAGGTAAGAGGCTTTTTCGCTGCAATCATATATCTTGTGTGTTGATGCTTAAATAAATACGCCCTTGTTTAGGCTAAAATACCTTGATGTGTCTGTGTCATTCTGTGTGCCGACTGAACACGATCCTCTAAAAAATATTCTAAAACACCCCCCCCCCCCGTGGGTGACCCAAAGGTCCGCTTGGATAAAAAAAAAGAAAAGCTGCTATCAAGGTGTACTGTTTCACCCAATGTGACCTGTGTCCTATATTGAGATTCACAGCCAGCTAAACTCTTCGTTGTACTACTTCCTCCAAGGAACAGGCACGTGTTGTACTGGACTGGAATTTAATACAATGAAGTGTGAAACTGAAATTACAAAAACACAAAGGGCATTTAGTGACTCAATCCAGAAATTAGAACACAAATAGACTCGTATTTCAAGTGCATTGAAATGCTCCAAATACCATAATATTAAGAAACACACATTCTAACACTCATGTGCAAAAATGCAACTTACTGATATTGCCACTCAAAAGGCCAGAAATATAAGGATGGTTTGGATGAAAACACACCATATGCTGTCAATCACGCTGTTTACATATGCCAAGCAGGAAGTTCCTGAAACATAATTTCCCTTTGCTGCTGATTGGCTCAACATTAATATAATACAAACTACGACCTCTAGTGGTCTGGAGGAACATATTTTCTAGCGGTTCCAACACACAAGGTGTGCAATTGTAACGGAGTGTAGCTGTGCAGTGACAAATGATGGCAGAAGTGTTGCAACAGCGCCTGTTGCTGGTGAATAGTGGCATGTGCGCATTGCTGCAGGAAGTGCTGAGAATGAGACATGGTGAGTCACGTTTTTGAACTGTCCGGGATATTTTGTCATATACAATGTCATGTGCATTTGATAGTGTTCACTAATTGGAAAGAGCCAGTCTGCACTTTTGAGTGAAGTTTTATAGACTTTAATGCAGTTTCTTTGTTGAACTAACTTGGAATCATTTATGTGCAATGTAGATGATCACCTGTCATTCCTCTGTAAAACTGTTGTTCCAGGTAATATTCTATGTCATTGTGACCATGTTGTTTTCAATATGCTGTTTCTACTTGTTGCTACTTTGCTAATGCTAATTGCTCGGCCTAATTTAGTATTGCACGCTGTGCAGCAGCAGCCATGTTGGCCACGTGAGATGTGTTCAGGGACATCATGCAAAAGAAGTTTGAATGTGTTAACTTTCCTGTATTGTAAATTGGATTACAAAATATTTCATTCATTCATTCATTCAAAAACAATATCAGCACACGTGTGAGACAAATGATCAAATGTGAAGATAATAATGTGAAGGGGAATTAGAAAGGGTTCGCCAACCAATGTACGATACCATCACAACCAATTGGAACACTTTTTGTTTTGTAAAATGGAATCCAAATTGCTGTAGAAAGTGCTGAGAACTGTTAGGAATGAGACATCATTATCCCGTGACCAAAGTGGACGCTCACCTGTCATTCCTCTGTAAAAGTGTTGTTACAGGACACACTGCCGTTAAAAGAAGTCCATAATCCACCTGACTGGATGTGATGCATTCAAGCGGCAGCACATCAAGTTGTGGACCGTCACACAATCCCGTTCACTTCCCCAACATCAGCGTCCTCCTTCAGTTGGCCTGTACCATCCCAGTAAGAGGGTGTGAATGTGAGCCACGTGCCAGTACCTTGAAGCGTGTGAACACCTACATGAGGGCCAGTGTGACGCAACAGCGGCTGACCTCGCTGGCACTTCTCCACATTCACTACAAAAAGGTTATCAACCTGGAGGAAGCGGTGGACATATTTTCCAAGAAAGATGATGCTGAATGAGCGATAGGTAAGGCTGAAACACATTGTAGTGATTCATATAGTGTAGGGCTGTGGAAATAGCATCCACCACTGAAGCCATGGCATGCTCAGTCGCCCAGTAAACTGATGAACTTATCTAAATAGGGTAAGCTTGATGTTGGCATTATTAACATTATGTCTGTCCAAAATATGTATCAGGCTCCAAATGCAAAATTTCCCCTGCTCTGGGAGGCAGAAAAAGGAGGCTTGACTGTATGTGTAACGGAGTGTACGTTGGTAAATCTTACTCCCTCTGCTTTAAGAGCTGCGCTGAACATGCGGCCGACAGTCCGGGCTTATACTGTATATGCGTGAAATTGAACAGGATGACTCAAGGATGTTGAAGAAAAACCGAGCATCTGACCGCAGTTCAGACACAAAGACCTTTTGTCTGAACCTCCTGTTCCATCAAGGACGTGCTTAACTTATCATGCTTTGTCTTTTATTGTGTACTGTAGTCTTTACCATAGCACATTGCAGCGGTAGCCCCCCCACCTTTTAGTTGCAATGTGCCCCATGTAACTAGGAAACTCCCTAAGGAAATAAAAAGCCAGGAGACGGAGAGTGTCTTCAGAGCAGCAGAAGGTTGTATGCTGAGTACATTTCTTTCATTCTCCTCACGAGTAAAAAGGCCATACTTGTCCTTTCTCCAGTCTTTGTTTTATGAATGTCTTAGGTTGTTTGAACCTGACAGAACGGGTAACAGCCAATGCAAATATAAAAACTGTCAACAGGTGAGCAAATTTGACTTGATTCCAAAAGCCAGTGCAGTGCCTTATTAGGCTTTATTTGGTCCTCATGTCAGGTGTACATTATGCACATAACAGTACATTACATTATCTACAAGACACTGTCCACAAATAAGTTTCCACTGAACTCAATTGTTTTACTTGGTTACCCAGTGACTCAAAAGTCCAACTGTGAACTACTACAGTTTTAAGAATTTCATGTGTTCCCCAAACAATTATTAAATAGACAACAAATTCAATGAAATTACAAATGTTGATCGTCTTTCTGCCTGCATTTCCTCTTTCTTCCTCGAAAAACTTCAGATGGGAGTTGCTGCTAGATTTCCCGGTAGAGCATCACCGCAAGGAACATGGCAGAGACCTGAAAATAAAACATTTCACATTTCAACAACCACAGTGCCAGGAGGTGGTGATCTTTCCATACAAAATACTATTCTGCTTTCACCCTGAAGCCAACATTTGAGGTTCAATGCCATTCAAAATAGTAAGAAAAAGCATGTTCAAACAAAAGCTCTCCATACCTCAACTGTCAGTACCACAATGAACAGCGCTGCAGCAAGAAAGGGGTATGTCTCATAGTCGGAAAGGACTTTTTCATAACAGCCCTGTGGAAACAGTGAATGCCAACTAAGACAGGTTGTAGCTGCAAAGATTAAGCTCTGGCTCAATCACGTCTTGTTTTTTTAAGAATTGTAATTTATTTACGGTAATCTCTCATTTATCCCAGTTAACTGGTTCCAGAACCCACCGGGATAAGTGCAGTTGCCGCTGTACGATGAGATGATGGACTTACTGGATGGAGGAAGCATCTTGGGCATTTAAAAAAAAAGGGGGGGGGCTCCATCAAAAATATGATTTGACACTATGCAACCTTCAGCAGCCTTCTAGTTTTTGAGATACGAAATGCACAAGACAAACGCTGCCCCCACGCAATGAGTCAGTTTACTCCCATCGCAAACTTTGGGGCGTACTGATGCTTTGTGCCATCTACAGTGTGCCTTTTATCGCTCACCATCTTCAAGCTACAACTCTTTGAATTCATAATGTCAAAACTGATAAAAACTCTGGCGCCTACAGGGTTAATACTGTACCTCACTTTCCAAAATTCCAGACATTCCAGAAAATGGAAGACCTTTTTCAGGCCTGGAAAAGCAAAGTTGTATTTACAACTTTTTTAAAAAGGTACCTGCAGGGACACTACTTCAAGTTGATCCTGAATTCACCAGAAATAATGGAAAAGCAGTCATGTGGTCATACTGGATGTCATCTATTACCTCCATGGAAAGTCTTTTAAATATGAAATCACAACATACCACCAACTGAAAATCTTTGGCGACATTGTGTTCTTTGTTGAATGTCTTGCAAACTTCTTTCTCTTTTTCGACCTGCATCACCGTGCAGCAGATATGCTCTTTGACTGATGGATCTGAACTGTCAGTTTCTTCTAAAGTTGTATTCTTCAAATCTTCTAGGCCGTCCACTCCACAGCACTCAAACTGAAATGAGCAGAAATGAACAAGAGATCCTATTATTGCAGTGTCAGGGTTCATTTTTTAGTTTGTGCACATTTTTATTACGATTCTTCAGTCTTTATATGTCTTGACGACAATGACAAAAACAAATGTTCTGGTGGCCACCGATTCTGGTCAATAATGCCATGCTTTTCTTTCCAATTACACGTCGACATAAACGGCGCTTTCAGCTTGGTAATGGCCACAAGAGTAGCACGTGTTTTCCCAAGGGATTATTGTGCCTGTGTAGAATACGACATTTCATTGACGTCCGAGTCTTTCGAATGCTTCATATTGGTATTAGTTCACTGAGCCATTTTTAGGCTTATCCCATTTGGGTCTCACATTTGACGTCCAACTCAAGCGGTCCAACCGACCTTGTATGTGGATGTCAGCCTGCATGGTAGACTTGGACTTGGACCAAGCCGCCACAAACACTGGGACTGGTGTACAAACATTTGCCTCTGAAGTGTAAGGACTTACCTCAACCATGACGCTCTTCCAATGATCTTTAGGAGTTACTTCACTGTTTCCCTCATTTCCCTTTAACTGTACAGCGGGTTGAGGGCCTGGAGTCTTGTTTTCATATGCTTCATACAGTTGGTCATGGAAGGCTTTCTTTTGGAGCTAAAACAGGCAAGAGCACATGAAAGAAGTTTATGCCAACCACAATCACAGAAAAAGAACTTTGGATACCAGATCTTACTTTTGCACGGTTTGCAAAGACCACGATGAGACAAAGCAGCTGCAGTATGAAGATGAAGCCGACGGCCATGAAGAACTGTAAAAAGTCAGCAGCAGGAACAAAAAAAAACATCAGTAAAAATCAAATTCTCAACATCAACAGAGGTAAGCCGCCAAGTCGCCACAGTCTCCAGGTGCACAGTCTACTCTGCAAATCACAAATTCCTTCAACAAATTATGTTAATATTTTATCTTAGCTAGCACCTCTCAATGTCAATGTGACAGTAATAATTACATCTAGCCTCGCCTCCAGCCGCCAACTTTGATCTTGTAGTTAGAACTATTTGTTTATTTATCACACATCCGTCTTCCATCACACGTTCTGACACAGGTGAGTGACGGGTCCGAATGAGGCTCATTTCATGAAGACACATTTCCGTTTTGAGATCCACCCCGGTGACATTGCGCCTCGAGGCTGCGTGGATCTCCACTGCTGTTTTCAGCGGGCGCTTAGATTTGACGCTGGTCGCGATTGAGAAAATACATCGCCAAGAGGGTTTGGCGGAGGGGGGCAGGGCATCAGCCTCGCCAAGGAGCGCTGACACGCACAGCAGTGATGACACAGACCTCCGTGTCAAGATACAAGAGAATTGCGCAAATTCACTCTGCCGACACGTTTGTCTTTCATTCAAAACAAATATCGATATTTTAAAAATGTTGATATCGCCCAGCCCTGCACTCATATTACATGCTGCTTGTTCTCACTAGCGTCGCAGGGGGATGCTGGACCAAACTGAAAGGAGGAGGACAGGAAGTGACGTCAGGCGTTCAGAGTCCAGTTCCAGCTTTGCGCGGCTAATGGTCGCAAACGTAGCAGGTGTTTTTGTACATCTTGAGATTCTTATGAACGCCTTATATGGTATTTGAGTTTATTGAGCCATTTGTATGCTTGCATGTGCATTTTATGCATTTGCTAAAATATGCATTTTTTCTCATGCAGTTCAGACTTGCACGTGTGTGGAAGAACAACCTTTCAACCTCAATCGTGGTTCAGTTTTGACAGTGCAGCCCAAGTATTGTGTGCACGTGCAGACGGCAGCATGTTCAATGTTGTCATCCACAAAACAAACATTTCTAATACTGCAGGTCTCTTGAAAAGAATCAAACCTACATGAAAAGCTGCAACATTTTGGTGACTTGGTAGAAAAGACCGCTACTAAGGGATGAGTGTGCTGTCTTCATCGGAGAGCATGTGCACCTCGTGTCTCCCATCTGCTCCCACACAAGTCAAAACCTAAACATGTGACAATATCATCATTGACTCACAAAGCTGAGCAAGAACTGCTTTTGACGGATGGCTGCAAAGCATCCCAGGAGGCCCACAAGGAAGACCACGACACTCAAAATCATGGCGCAGTTGACGGTAGCTCTCACCAAGGAGTTGCCCATCAAGACTTGTCCGATCGGATCATTTTCCAACAAGATCCACACTGACACTGCTATCATGAAAGCACCGATCAGCTGACAAATGAAAGATGAGTTAGATGAGACATGACTTGGACAATATTGCACTTAGCACATGGCTACGAAGGAAGAGAATGACGTTCCACCCTGTAGGAACCGCCCACCTCTGTAATGATAGCATTAGCATATTCTATCAGGGTTTACAACATACTTACACACACAAACACTATCAGTCTTCTTTGGAGCTATCAGGTGCGACAACTCCTTGAATAATTACAGTACCTCGATTACAAAAAGTAATCGAGGATTTTTTTCTGCCTCAAATTATTTCTTACATCACTCAGGCAAAGACAAAGAAGGAAGCTAATGTTTGAAGGCATGGGACGATGTAGCTTACTAACATGTTAGCCGTGTGGAGGACTACCTTTCTCTTGCGGAGGACAATTAAGTCAAGAGTTTGGCTTGTCCAAATAATGTGTGTTCAAAAGAGTAACACACTTGCGTCATGAAAATGCCCTTCTCAAAAAAAAAAATCAGACCTCACAAAACACTTGGCGCTATTCCTGCCGTATCCCTGCACTGTCGTCTGTGCATTCACGTGTGTGGGATGAACACTCGCGGTAATGCCACTCTTCCGCAACCATCTTGTTTTCGGACGTGTTCCACAGTGGACGATGCTTCATGAATGCTCAGGCGACAGCGCGCAGGAATACGGCGGCAGGCATACGTAACGCCAAGCCATTTGCGAGGTGTGGTTATTTTGAGTACCGTAAATCACGGTGTATAAACTGCACCCGTGTATTAACCGCACCCCCATTTTCAGGCTCACGGTGAGGAAAAAAAAAAAGTTGAGTTCATAAATGCTTGCCAACTCTTTCATCTCAAATCAACATGCGTAAAGGTACGAAGCAATTTCAAAAAGAAGAAGTCCATCAATTCATCTGCAATGGAATTACATAATGTTGCATTGCTTCAGTGTGAATTTGAATAAACTCCAACGTTTATTCAAGCACACCCAAACATTTTCAGCAACTGTACAGCAGAGGGCGCTAAAGCCAAAGCAACTGCCTGACCCACAGACGGCTTTCCAAATGCGCTTGTGGTCAATGTCTCCCGGTATTTATAGCCAAATTCTAGCCTAGCGGACCCAAGCGTCCACGAACTTGCGTCTAGCAAGAGCCGTGATGAACTTTGCCGTGGCGGAAAATTGGCTGCTCGTAATATTTTGTGCAGCTCAAAACTTTCGGAGCGGGAGGAGGGACCATCAGCGGTGGCCGAGCGGATACGGCGTTGCCTTAACGGGGTCCAACTTCTGTTAAACGGTGGTGAACGAGCGGTGATTCATTTTTTTTTTTACCGCTCCAGGAACGCTACAGCAAAGTTCAGGCGGTGTGACCCGGCTTGTAGTACGAGTGATCTTCCGCTGAAGCGTTGTAGAAGCGTTGTCTGATATTTTTCAGTCCGAGTCTGGTCACAGACCTGTCATCGTGTATAAACCACACCCCGATTTTTTGCTTCTTAGAGGTGGAAAAAAAGGTCAACATAACGTAATAATGTGATGTCATTTCGTCTTCGTCATGATTAGGATTATTTCCCCTTTTGCACTAAATAGATGGATAAATTCGTCTCCAAAAGCACTCTATCACAGAGACCAGAGAAAATTCCACAATTTCAACTTTCTTGTAAATTTTCTTCTCGTAATTACAACTTTATTCCCATAATAGTTCCAATTTTCTGCAACCTAATTTTCCAAGAATTTCACTATTCATTGTTTTGTTTGTCACAATATGATGACTTTAAAAAATAGGGTGTTTTTCTTAATATTTCAGCTTTATGCTTTTATATTTTTCCTCATCATATTACGTTATTTTCGTAAATTACTCTATTTTCACTTTTGTTCTCGTAAAATTACTGCTGATGTTTCCATTTTTGCTGTGCTGTTGTGTTTTTTTTTACTTTTCTTGGTATATGATATTTTTACAACTTGTCGCGGGCCACAAATGGCCCCTGGGCCGCACACCCCCGGATTAACAGAATCAAGCACGGCCGGAATGAACTCACAGCCATGATGGCGCTGCAGATCATCAGGAAACGTTGGATGCAGTTTACACAGTCGGCCATTATGGATGCTGTCAATCGTGCTGAAGCCTCTCCTTGTGCCTGGGGAACAAATACCACACGTGCAGCTTAATGAATCCAAGCGTTCTCACGAAGGCATTCCGATGAGAACAGCAACAACACACACACGCACACACACACACACCTGCTAGTCCATCTGGTCTTGTTGTTTTACTGAGCAATCACTTAAACGTGCACACTTGGACTTCAATGTGAAGCTGCTGACCTCACTACTGTGACAGGTGATGTCATGTGACATGCTTCCCAGTCAGGTGGTCCGATTCCCTGATTCAACACTGCCTGTCTTGAGCACAGACGATGGCCCTTGGTTCAGAGGGAACTAAAGGGCTGACTATTTGGGAACATTTTAGAGATAAGCGCCCGGGGGACCAATGTAATGAGCAGCAGGGACCCTCTGCGCCCAGAAGGCATCCGTCTGACACAAGCGCACTTTCCCCTGGGGGCACTTGTAGTATCATGCAGCGGGGCAGCTTTCATTTCAGTCTCCGTAAAAAGACAGAAACATTTTTTAATGGGGATAAACAGTCCATAACGATGTTATGCTTCATTCCCTTTACAGTGCTGGTCCTCATTAGGGCCACAGCTGCACTGGAGCCTATCCCCGCTGACTTTGGGCGGTGATGCCAAACGCCGTCTCTTTAAAATGAACATCAGGAGCCAGTTTGCGTCGTTTGAAGCAAATGTTTTTTTCTTCATCTTTTTTCTGTCAAAGGCGAATGCCATTGGTCAAGATGTGCGGCGGGGTGTGTCCACACTGGGCAGGGGAGGGGCAGGGTTAAATAGAGACCCTCTATATAGAGAGTTGCGACATGACAGTTGAAAAAATACGGTCACGTGACTCGTGGAGCCATCTTGGGGCCAAATTCGCATTTGCGTTCACCTTTTCTTTACAGTATTCTTGGGTGTATTATTGTTTATTCCCCCAAAAATACCGGGTTGTTGTGCATTTGGATGCACAAATAGACATGAGAAGGGTTTCAAGCTGTACAGATTCCCTTCAGATGTCAACAGACGGACAATTTGGGAAAATAAAATCAACCGTTTGGGCTGGAAGCCGAACTCGTCTTCAAAGCTGTGCGAGGTAGGCTCTGTATATGTTAACATGTTTAATGTCACAATGTTTGAAAAACTTGACACAGCCACCTGGAGCGATGTTACTAGGTTTAAGGCTGGGCTCGTTTTGAAGAGAGTGTGTTTAACCTAAATATTGTGTTCTACTTCATTGTTTTGATAGAAGTATAAAAACGAAAAAATAAAGCAGTCATGGATGCTCAGAGTTAAGAATGATCCTTGTGTAAATCACCTCTGGTTGCAAATAAAGTCATCCGTGATCTCCAGCAAACTTATAAAACTGCATTCATTTTGCAAAATCTGCACTTGTTTCGAGGTATAAATAATAATTAAATAATGAAGACATATACATATTCTCACCATTTTCAATGTTTAAATATTGGGGCTTTTATATCTCTGTCATTTATTTTCATTCTCCTATCATGAGGTGAACATGGTCATATTTTGACTCTTATAAATCTCAATGTTTTAACAATAATGGCAAAAATACCATATTACACATTGTTTTATAATTATTCATAGATCTATATTTTCCAGACATTTTGCATGCGTCCCTTTGTGCAGAGACATTGCAATTTACATGCATTGTCGTACTGTTCGCGCAAACCGAGCGCTTGAATTGGCCCCAACATGGCGGCGTAATCTCAGTTGTCGTAACTATATAGAGGGACTCTAGGGTTAAACACACTGTGGTGCTCTGAGAGCAAACTTTTTTTACATGAGTGGTAATAATAAATTTAAGGACAAAACAATCTGGGGAGCCAAAAGAGCCGGCTCGTTTTCGTGAGCGGAGCCAAAACAACCGGCTCTCTAAAGAGAGGGGAATTTTCCATCACTGCAGTTGACTGACGTACAGTGCTATTACTTCCCTGAATCAGCCATACTTACAAACTTCTTGTCCAAAACCTTCTCAGCAAAGGTGTAATTGATGTTTTCAGTAAGTCCAACACTATTGGCACAGCTACAGAAAATGCTTTTAGGCTAAGCAAGAAGTAATTTTGCGCAGCAGACGAACTCCACAACGTACTTGCTAGCTACGGGTGCTCAAGGCGGGAGGTCCCCCAAGACGTGTAGCGTAACGTTGGCATTTATGCTCACCTTGGTCGCCTTCGGGGCACAAAGAAACGTCCCAGGTGTGTGGAAAACATAGCACCTTCATCCAGGTGACTGTAAAAGCAGGCGTGTTATTTCGTTGGTCGAACGTAGCCAACACGACCAAGACGCGTGTACGTCCAGAGTTCGAACGTGGCGGGACGCGCTTGTGACGTCACCACAACGCCTGCTTTGTTAGTTTTTTTTGTGCGTGTGACGTTCAAATTTGTCAACGAATAAATAATAATCTTAAGGAAGTCACCAATATTGTTCATTCAATTCATTCATTCAATGTGTGCCAATAATAAGTCATTTTTGACGCTGTCAGAGGTATTATTATATGTTCATGTTAAGCATTGGGGATCGCTTACATCAGGGGTGTCCAAAGTACGGCCCCGGGGCCATTTGCGGCCCATGGCTGTGATTTTATCGGCCCGCTGCACAGTCTAAAAATGAAATTTAACAAGGAAACTGAAAAAAAAAACAACAGCAGCAGCAAAAATGAGAAAATCAAGCAAAAGTAAAAAAAATTAAGAAAAGAGTTGTCATAATTTCTCAAGAAGTATTATTTTTTTAGGTAATAGTATGAGGAAAAATGTCGTTGAAATATTTTGGAAACTTAGGTTGGGGGAAAATGTATAACATGGGAATAAAGTCAAAATATCAGGAGAAAAGCAGCTGAAATATTTGGAAAATTATACCAAAAAAAATAAAAATAAACAGCAGAAATTTTACCAGAGTAAAGTGAAAATATTGCGAGGAAAAAAATCAATTTCTAATTTGAAAAAATCTGAGAATGTACTTATGTCAGTAACAATGTTGAAATAAAGAAAAAATACATTATTTTTCTAAAAGCTAACAAGTTATAATTGTGATAAGAAAATTAACAAGAGGAAAGCTGAAATGAAACAGTTGGAAAAATTAAAAAATCAGCAGAAATGGAGAAAACATCTGTAATTTTAGGGGAATAAAGTCAAACTATGAGTCATATTCGAGTGAAGAACAGAAGTGGCAATTTTACAAGAATAAACTCGTATTGTTATAGAAAAAATGTCATTTCTAGTAGCTTTCACCTACATTACAGATATATGACAAAGATGCAATGCAGTTTTTTCTTGAGCTACATTTAGCTTCTTAGCATATCTCAATGTGTTGTTTTCCTAAATATCAAAGTGGCCCCTTGCATCCTTTCCTTTTTCACTCTGTGGCCCTCGCTGGAAAAAGTTTGGACACCCCTGGTTTACTGTACATGTTCTCCAATACCGGTGCCAACAGTGATGATGCCCAAACCGGTACTTCAAATATTGAAAACAGTGCGTCTGTGTAGGCTCTCAGTCGTACAGGAGCACGACTCTTCGGATGAGGAGCGAAACGTCCGACACTTTCTTCACAGAAGTACAGATGACCTCTCAAGAAGCCTTTCCCTCTATTGAAAACAGTGTCTTTTATTTTCATGAAATGTTGTACGTTGAGGAGAATAGTCATTTACTGTACGTCCTTCAATATTATAAATCTATGACAAAGTTCAGGACCGCATTGAAAAAAAAATCTGCCATAAATTTACGAGAAAAAAACCTCAAGAGAATTAATTGTATTTTTTTTTAATAAAGTTGGAATTTATGAGAACAAAAGTTTGAGAATAACGTTTCTCGGTGTCATGTGTGTGAGAGGGAAAATAGAGCACAGCACTTCAGGAAGGAAGGAAACTTTCCCCTTGCTTCAGACAAGCTTTTATTTACAACAGGGCAGCAAAACAGAGCAGTTGAGCACAAACAGATTAGAATGGTTTAGCATTACGTCACTTCTGCCTTCCTTACCCTGCCCCCTCCACACGCCCAAACTCAAAGGTCACATAGGTTTCGGTTTGGTTTTGATTTGGTTGAATGTATTTCAAACATGCATACAGCATGCATTGAATGCTTCATGTTACAAGTCTCAATTTCACATGTCCGAAAAGGAGTAGGGAGAAGCAGAGTTGATTTAATCCTACCCCCTCTTCGTATCATATCAATTGCTAACACATACACATGTATACACACAAACACACACATACATGTACAAACACACTTCAGCTTCATTTGTTTGTCTTGTAGGGCGTGTCCTCCATTATGCTTATTGTCATAGTAATATGATCTTTAATGTGCATCCAGATCGCTGATATCTTGGACAACAAGCACTCTTGCAACTCCTGGACCTCCTTTTAGTTTGATGAAGATTTTACCGTTGGTGATCCAACTGCTTTGTATCTCTCCCTGCTTCCTCAAATGTTGGCCACACAGTCACAGTCTGGAAAGGGGAAGACCTGGGTTGGATTCTCCCTTGGGCATTTCTGTGTGGAGTTTGCATGTTCTCCCCGTGTGTGTGTGGGTTTTCTCCGGGTACTCCGGTTTCCTCCCAACTCTTTGAGAGCAGTGCACAAGGCAGCGTTGTCTTCCAATGATGCCCTGATATCATCCTGCAGAACCTTAACATCCTTGCATAATGCTGTATTTTCTGACCCTTTATCCCCATTGCTGTTTGCCATGTACATACAACTATTGGCATTGGCAATAAGACAAAATGACAATTTAAAAGGGGATTCAAATTGAAAGTGGGGTACATAAATTAGCACTGTATGCAGTACAGTACTGTATGTAAGCCTGACCAATGTCTACCTTTACTCATGGACACTATTAGAGAATATAGTAAATGGTCTTTCACTTGTATAGCGCTTGCACACAACGAACACAAACACAACACAAACCTTGCGTCATGCTGCGGGGTAGGATTCAGCTCAGGCTTTTCCCACGGGCTCATCTGAGGATGCACCGCTGCTGGGAGTTTCCAAGTATGTGAGATCACAGTGAACAAGTGCAAATTGTGTCCAAAGTGTCAGTATTTAGTGTGAGCACCACAGTTAGCTAGCACTGCCTTAATCCTCTTGGGTATGGAATTCACCAGAGCTGCAGGGACTGTTACTGGAATCTGAGAATGAACCGCAGCACCACCGCCCCGCAGCTGCACTCATGCAGCACCAGACCATGACAACCGGAGGCAAGACACAAGTTGTATTGGTACTCGCTTGTGTTGCCAGCTATTTAGACAATTTTGGCTGTTTATTTATTGTTATGACTACTCCAAAGTGTATCCAAAATTTATTTGGATAATGTACTTTAAAATGATATGCTGTCATGAAATCAAATCAAATTTTGTGGCTTTACTCTATCACAGTTTTTCAAAAATAATAGTTCATGTTACAACGGACAATTCCACATGTCCGAAAAGCAGAGCTTATTTAATCTACCTCCTCTCCCCCGCACATCAATTGCTAATACATGTGTTCACTTCCTGTATTCAACATGTTCCATTTACTAACTCTGAAATAACGCAAGGGAATGATTCAGGATGTACACCAATGTGTAGAATCTTGGCCTGTGAAATATTGAATATCATACAATATGAAATATCTGCGCTGATGAAAGCAGATATGGATGAAGCTGTGTGGCGCAATCTTGAGGAGGTAAAAGCCTTATCTTATCTTATTTAAATTTCCGGTCTCCCAAGCTTCCATAACTACATAGCTACTGCAAGCAGGAATCGTGTAATCATGTATGGCCTAGTCATCCTGGCAGAATGACCAAGAATGACCCGCCCACAGCTTTTGCATTTGTCATTACCGAATGCAATGACAAAAAGCAAATGGAAAAGACAAACACAAAACAGGAAAAGCGAAAGCAAATTGGAAAAAACTAAGATAACACAGAAAAACAATGACAAAATGGGAAAAGAACATGACTACATTCGTATATTTCTTAAATTATTGATTGTATTTGTAATTCCAAACGTGTTTCCTTTTAATTTTGGCACACCTGTGATTCCATACGCTACGTCATAGATGTGCTAGCCCACTGCTTCAATACGTCCACGTCGCCGCCATATTGAATGTGTCACGGCTGCGCTGTAAATGAACACAAGTAAATGTACGTACGTCCATAAGTAATGAAAGTAAGATCCTGTTCCCCAAGTATGTCAGTTCGTGTGTGAACGTACAAACGAGAGGCATTCGCCTAAATTTCTTTGTAGAAAGGCGCTTTACGAAAGTAAGCGGATTCATTTACAGACCATCCTTGACACATCCAACATGGCGGCGTCTGTACATGTCTATGCGTTACACCTTCCTGCGTTACCTTTTGGTAGTGGTCTGAGGCATTGCGCACTGACGCGCTCCAGGCTAGTGTGTGATGAAGGTAGTTGCTAGCTGGCTCGTAGCTAGCCGGTGTGGTGTGGCAAAGTGTTAAGACGTCAGTAACATAGTTAGATCTGCGTAACAATGTTAATAACAATAATAGTAATAACAATATCACTGTAGCTTGGTTAATATGCACATCACATTCTCAATCTCTTATATTTGTCTCCTGCTGTATCCCTGCGCTTCTTCCACTGTGGAACACACACAAACAAGATGGCCACCGTGCTCTGTCGCGGTTGAAGTTGTAAGCGTCTTAGTCACAAGCACAAGAATGGACAGGCGACAGTACGCAGGGATACGGCGGGAGACAAATATAACGCAGAGCGATTTGTGAGGTCAGATTTTTTTCGAGGAGGCATTTTTGTGATGCAAATGTATTCTTCTTTTGATCACATATTGCTTCGAGAAGCCAAACTCCTTACTCGTGAAACACCAGCGACTGCCTGGAATCACATTCTTCATCACCGAAATCCGACCAGAACTGGACTTAGGAGACCACATGGGGGGAGAGTCGCTGTTGATGAACTACACCGCTGATGGGGACGTCGTATAACTTCATGTCAAAGAATGCCAACTATCCCTTTAAGTCAGCAGAATATTTCAAAGGAAAAATGAAACAAAACAGACAAACGTAATTGGATTCATGTTTAATACTGGTTTTCTGAAAGAAGAAAAACACATGAAAAAAAAACAATGGCATACTTTTTCTTTACCATCATGAAAAACATATCAAAGACAATAAAAAAAAGCCTTCATCTCTCATTAAGTTAAGGGCAAAACAACAAAGTACACTTTTTCATGTCCATGTTCCTGCATAATAAATGTGTTGGGAAATGGAATGAGACACATAGAATAACATACATAACTTAACATGCTTAGCATGGCTTGTTTGAAATTACATGAAAAACTGAGACGACGGGATTTCTCTCATCGTTGTACCAAACATGGATTTACCAAAAATAAACCAGGCAGAGCAAGGAAATTCAATTTTGGGCACACATTTGACAGTTACATTGCATATGTTGCCGTTTTTGTCTGTGCCGGCAGCTTGAAATGATGTTGGTTGGATTACTCTCACAACAAGCGCTTGGATAGATGATGTGACAATGCTGTCATCCTTTCGCAAAGTCATATATACACAACAAAAATGAATACGGGCATCTCCATGTCCCGCACACCAGTCAGACGCATCAAAAGACAGGAGGAGAAGGTGGGCGTAATAAACAGAAGGGCCCCTGGGTACGAGGAACTGGTGATGGAAGCCAAAAAGCTCCACCACAGCAGCCCTGCCTGAGTCCCCCCACCCCCCACCCTGTGCAGCAGGAATGGCAGCGGCACACACGCCCACTCTCTATCTTCTCATCTCCCACACATCGTGGCGCCCCTGAGGCGAGGAAAGGCCCCCGGCGTCCCTCTTCTACTCTGTTCAGCGCTTCGTTGAGGTCAGCGGAAGACAACACAAAGAATCTTACTCCTAAATTCTCACTTGTCAAATATAAAACCATAAAAGCAAACCCCAAAAAATCATAGTCCCCTTTAAAAATACTAATATAATAAAAATAATAATTACAAAAAGACAACAATGGTATGGTAACTTGCGAATTATGTCCAACAAGTGTGTCAAACTTGATGTGTGTGTTTGAGAGCGTGAGAAAACTGCACGGCTGTCAAGATGGGAGACAGCCGCCCATGTGTGTCTGTGTGTATGTAAGAATGCAAGAAAGGGAGCCACAGAGGGAAGGAGTCCATCTGCGTGTGTGTATATGTGAGTGGGTGACACGTCATTAGTACTTAGGTACTTTGCTGTAATCCTCCTGAACCACACTCTTGCACAGACACATGGAGAGGATCATTCCAAGAAGCTGCAGAAAAAACAACCATAAACCGCGTAGTTATTTGAATGCAGCAAGTACACTACATGTAAAGAAGGATGCACAGGACAGCAACAATGACGTTTCTTTTTGCTCAGGGACCAATTATTTTTACAACATGGATTGATCGTGGTCCAAACAGATTTGCTCAAGCTAAAAAAACAAAGCAATGAACAGTGAACACACCCTGATTATCACACACTTATTATCAGGGGCGGACCTACCATGAGGCAAACACAGCGCTACAGCAAGTACTTTCTGCCAGGCTTCCAGAATTTTGTCCCTTGTTTGAATATATTTAAATGGGTGTTTTTACATGCGGGTGTATTATTTCCCCTCGTAGGAGATTAATAAAGTTGACCTAAAGCTCCTTCAGCACCAGACTGTTACACCCACGGTGTAAGAAGGAGAGGTTCCGCAGGTCCTTCATACCGACCGCTGTCAGGCTCTACAACACCTGCACCACCTGAACCATGTTGTAGACACTATGCTTTCTTTACACTGTTCTCTTTACTTGTCTTGCTGCTGTAACAAGTAAATTTCCCCGCTGTGGGATAAATAAAGTACATACAATACAATAAACAAAACATTTTTTGAATCAATTCATTTCCCCCCAACACATCAGGCCCAATTATTGATCATTGATAAATACGTGATAATACATGTCAAATCCACAACATACATGTACCAGGGGCGTGTCTTAGAATAGTCGACTATTTGACAATTCAATTCAAAACAGCAAGTCTGATTCGACGATCAATTTGGCTGTCAAATCATGTGAAACTGCCACGTGATCAAGATTGTACCATTCTAGCTACACGGGAGGTGGCCACGGCTGCTGCTGAGCATACATTTGAACAAAGACGTCTTTGTTTTTGTTACAAAAAGCCTATTTTGATTTTTAAAAAGCAGCCTAACATGTGCTGATAAGGAATTGTAAATGACGTGTGTTTACTAGAAGACCTACACTGATCACGCTTGAATAAAATTCACCCCCTTCAGTGGGCGCAATCCAAAAGGAGCTGAGGTCAACATTGACGGACTTACTGGCTTACAACGGCTCCTAAAAAATGATCCAAAGTGTGCAAGTATGTTGAAAAGATGAAAGATGACGTCATTTTACATCCCAACTGTGAATTTTAATGTAAGAAATGAGGCTGCTAACAGAGTTTTGGCAAGTTGTCTCAAACCATGTTGCTCCTCTTCTATGTACACTTTTCTGATGCGTGCCCACAGGGACTGTGTTTCGGCTTTGTTCGTCTTGCTCTCTGTGTCACGTAAATAAATGAAGGTACTGTTGTTGCACACCTACGATGTTAATCTGAGTAGCTATCCGCACGGAAATGTTTTCAGGTCAAAACAGCAAAGACTTTATGGTTTCAGCCTCTCGTCCACGCGGAAATGGTGTTCTGGGTGCCCTGGAACGCTATTTAAAAAAAAAAAAAAACTGCTTCCAGAGTAGGCAAATCTGAAAACGCCGGCTTGTCGTTTTTGTGTACACAGCCGAACCGCCGTTTTAGAAAAACGATGACGTCACCGACCCATCGCCGTCAGGTGACCGGAAGTGAGCTTTGACAACAAGCCAGCATAATATCTGAATATTTCAGCGGACACGACTCCCCCCCGGTCGATATTCTCCTGATACTTTGTTGTTTCATTCTCCAAAATGACTCATCGTAAGTCTCAATGAGCCTTGGAAAGCGGAAAACTTTCTCCTTCTATGGTTTTCAGTGTCACGTGGTTCCGTCTGCATTTCTGTTTACAGCGCCACATGTAGGTGTGCCTTGTGTAATACATCCTTTAGCCTGTCGCAAATGAGATGTGTTCATTTGTTAAGATCACCATGACCTCTATCCATTAGTCGAGTATGGACAAAATATAACTAGTGGAAGACAGCCCTACTTATGCCTTTATGCTTCACTGATAACGTTTTATCGCCAAGTCATGAGATTTTGCACTTTGGTCGGTGGTCCCTGAACGCACCATGGCTGTGTGCTGCAAAGCAGAGGTGAAACCTATATCAAAAACATTCTCTGACACTGTCACAGATGAATAAATCCATGTGTTTATCGATCATTATGGTAATGTAGCTGAATACATTTTATACAGTACTTTAAATGTATTCGTAAGTGCGTGAGGCATATTTAGGGCTTAAATCCGGATTGTGTTGCGAGTGAACATTGGCAGGAGGGTATGCAGGGGTGCGAGTGAGTCATTTGTCTTTAAAATTGTTATAAGTACACCTCTGCATAACATTGTATCTTTATTATCATTAAAGAAAACAAAAAGGGAAAAGAAAGAGCGGCAGTGCCACCTGCTGTAGTGGATTTGCAATTACACTTCAAATAATAGAAAACAGCATGTTTCCAGAGGTCCACAGTATTTGGGTAGGACTGCTTTAAGCAGAGTGAGCTGTCAACTTGCTGGCTTTATCTGATAAACCCTCTCAAATAGGAAAAATATTCAAATTTCTAGGATTAATCGCACATGGACCTGAAATGGGTCTGTGATGCTTTAGTTTCAAATAAAAACAAACAAAGTGTAACCACAGGAACCAGCCAGCTTGCCATTTGACTAAATATCAGTGCTTACCTTTTAAAGCAGCACACATAAATTATCCAAACAGGTGGACATTCTTTGACACAAGATTGCCTGTGATGAGGCCTGTCACGAGAACACATTTTTCTGGCCGATAACTGTGCTACAAATTATCGTCGATAATTGAGTTCATCGTCATTTTTTAGACCATATTTTTAGAAGTTATCTTTTTCACACTTCCTGCCGGAAGAAGACCATCTTCATATGTCACTCATCTGTGGGGTGGGTTGGGTGCTTAGATGGCTGATGAGGCCAATTTGAGCCCTGAAGGTTCGTGTGCAGATTTTCGATGGCACAAGACTTGCGTGATGTGCACTTTATCTTCATAATTTGGATGCGTTCGGCCTTGTAGGCTACTGCTCTTTTACTGATTGGGCAAGAGTCTCCCAGGAGTTGTGGTCAATACCAAAGTCTTTCAGAGAAGCTTTTAGGCTATCCTTAAAACACATTTTCTGGCCACCTTGCCACCTGGAGCATGCTCTAGTCTGCAATTCTCTGTACAGAATATTCTGTATGGGGAATATTTGATTAATCGATGTATCTGTCATCGTGGCAGGCCTACAGTAACTGTGCCGCAGGTATCCCTCTTCCTTGTACTCCATGACATGCATTCAGTGTGGAAGATGGGCAGAAAGACCCATACTCCCTCTTATGTGCAATGTGAGGCTGGACAGATGAGGTCAAAAGATGCTGCGATTCCGTGTAGATGAAATTGTGTACGTTGCAGCACAGCAGCACTTACAGGGACATCTCCCCGCTAGGATGCAGAGTACCGTAAATAAATTTAGAGGACCAACCAGATTTGTACACATATATGCTGCACATGTCCACATCATAAAACAGCATTTTGTGGCGCACAGGAGTCCGTGAGGACCACTCAGCTCTTTATTTGACAGGAGCCAATCATGAGCTATAAAAAAAAACTCACAACGAGCTTGTCAACCCATTGGAAATTGCATGGGGGTCATTACAGTCTGAGTCACGGTTTCATCTTACAAACAACATTAAACTCGTCACACAGCAACTTAACACTCAAAACGTACATCTCAGAAATATAAAAACATGTACCAATATGAGATGAAAAAGAAAACCTAAACATTTTAAAGTGTTCCTTAAATGCATTTAGTTTGAGCAAATCGTTTAATAATTTAAGGATAAGCAGCATACAATGCTGCCTCTGTCCACCAGAGGGAGCTTGCAGCGCCCCAACTAATGTGTTGCTCAGACGCAATGCATGATGAGAAAGTTTTTTCCTTCATTTCAAACTTGTATTGGTACACGTTAGTATATTTCTGAGGTATACCTTTTGAGGGTAAAGTTGCTGTGTAAGATGACACCGTGAATCAAGACTGTCATGTTGCTGAGTCGCGAGCGGCACAGTATTTAAACAACTAGTAGTTCTGAAGTAAACGAGATTCCACGAGATTAGAATTTAGCCATAAATTAGCTGCATTAAGGTTCAAAGTTTAAGAAAAAAGTAGCGGCTTATACACCGGAATTTAGGATACATTCCCTTTATCATGAGCATAAGCGGGGGGGGGAACATACCTCCACCACTGCTACTCCAACACAGATTCCTAGAATAACTCCACAGTTGTCCAGGAGCCATTTCTCCACACTTGTTATGCAACCCTGAAGGAGAACAGAGGATGAGGAGGACAAATAAAATGATTTAACAGTGACAAAAAACAAGGGTTGCAAACACAAAGGAGAGATGAATGCGATCCAAGCCGGACATGAGCAGAGCCTTTTCAAAACACAACTATTGAGTTTGGGCCGAGTGGTGGAGGGGAAGAATAACATGGCTAGGCAGACTGGAGAAAAAGGGCAGAGGGACTTTCTGAAACATGAGGTCCAGACAATGGCATAGCAGAGCTTTCCTGACCTTCCATTCACGTGTAGCAACACAAAGGACACACCTTGTGCTAACTGGGGTGGGGATCTCTGGCCACCTCACGATTCGATGCCATTACGATTCAGAGGCCTCTGATAAAACAATTAGCGACGCATCTCCATGCATCTTTTGTTGTGATCAATAGTTTGTCAATTTTTTCATGCATAATTTTTTTCTATCATTTCTTTTCACTCACTGTGTACTACTAAAACAAATGATCCGCAATTAAAAGAAACACGAAACAGATGAATTTACGTCCATTAACTTTTAGTAATTGGAAGGTTACATCTACCAACATATTTCCCCATTGCACAGAACCAGCAGGACAAGTAAAGTGCAAGGTTTTTTTTAGAAGCATGTATAAAATTAACAAACTTCAGCATATTCTGAGTAACCAACAGAAAAAATCTGCCATTATATTCACAAATAAACAACAGACTCCTGAATTCAAACTAAAATCCTGAGTGTATTGCAAAGTCAAAAACAGCTTTCATACCAAATATAGATTTCTTTACCAGCGAGCGGCTCCCATACGAGAATAATGCTTGCAGACGTCAGTATATTATGAATAACCAGAAAAACTAGGCTGCCCTAATTCACAGTTGCAGTGCCAGTGAAGTAACGTTGCGATAGGACGTTGTATCTGGGTTCCAAAATGCGCGAAAACGAACGAAGGCCCCGCTTGTCAACAACCGAATATGACCACAAATTCTTTGCAATAAGTGTTTCAAGCAGAAACACTTTTCTGAGTTGCGTGGAAAATGAGTTATCAACTGCTCGACATAGAGCGTGAAAATGATGACTGTCAAAAATGTCATTTGTCAAAATTTGTCACTTTTGACTGCAATTGGAGTTAGGAAAAAAAAAAGGTTGTTGTGTTGCTTTAGGTGGGCTCACCCTCATTCCACCCAAATGAGGTCTCACTCCACTACATTTTAACGACGGACGTTTTGCACCACAAAAGAGTGAAACCAGTCTTGGCTGGGACGTACCCCAATCTGAGTGAATAAGGTTATATCCCAATTCTACCCGTTACCCCTTCCCTCTAGGTTTTAAACGCTCACAAGAATCAAGTGGTGTCCTAGTTGGATCTTTCACCATCCCCTCAGTTGAGAGCTGTCCTATCTAGTCATTGAGCATGATCTGATGAAGCCTGCTTGGTTGAGAGGGGAAGCGTCTTCTGACAGTCCAGCTGCGCACACATTTTAGGCAAAGCTGTGGCCCTCTGAGGGCAACTATAAATGTGATGTGGCCCGTGGAAAAAAGGAGTTTGACACTTTGGACAACACCACTTTACAAGCATCCTTACTTGAGGTACCAACCAACGTAGTACGGTACCTAATGAGCAGAGAAGATGAGGTCCTCATAATGTCTATCATGTCAAGCATGGACGGCACTGTAGTGTGACAGCATACCGTTTCGTAGACAGGAAGTTCTGTGGACAGGTGCTGACACAGGCCTTCTGTCTTGATGTCACTGCCAGGCAGGGACTCGTTGCGACAAGAACATGAATAGAGGTTCTGCGAGCTGTTTTTGATCCAGATGTTGTCGGACCAGTTGCCAGGCCCAGTCCACCCACAGCACTTCATCTGTGACAAGAAAGGAGACGTGTGAGCTGAGTGGGAAGGTGATTGGAGGACAAAAATACACTGGTACCACATTTGACTGAGGTTGTAAAAAGTCATTTTCCAGAATTTCAAAACAACCTTTAAAAAAACACTTGTAGAGGCAATGCAGAGCCACCAGGATGGTCCACTTCATAAACACTCAGTACATCACTTCACGTAGTAGTAATCTGCTCTTCACACTTATTGCCATAGACTATTTTGAGAAATGACTATACATCAGTGGCGATTGTTCTAGATTGCAAAGGAAGCGCAACTTCCCCTAAAATGTCCAAAAAAATAATAATTGGTGAAATATGTATTGCTGTGTGTACATTTCATTGACTAAATACGCGCTAGAATACCTTCATCTTTTGTTCAGAATCAGCTACTTATCACAGGTAACTGACACGACTTCCTTCTCATTCACCCCTGCAGCGCCACAGCGCTTTTACACAATCGGACGCTGAGCGTCTACTGACTTCGATGGGGAAGCGTACAGTGAGTTTGGGTATTTATTTGTATTAATGTCTCTTCTGTTGTTGTTGCTTAATTTAGTGGTATATATGTTTCTCATGTTCTTATTCTTTTCTTGTGTTTTCTTTCTTTTCTTGGGAGAATGAACAGAATAAGAATTTCATTGCATAGTAGAACTGCTGTTTTACTATGCATATGACAATAAAACTCTTGAATCTTGAATCTCTTGAATCTTGAATCTTGTTCCACTGCGCAAAACTGGATGGTCATTCGAATACATGTCCTGGGCTTTGTCCCGCCCATCGGACGCTCAGCATCTCTGGGGTTCCACGGGGCAGTGGGCTGGGCCGGACGCTCGGCTTTTGCATGATGATCTGTCTTGAGGCGGAATCCCTTTTTGATTGACAGTGAAATTAGCTAAGTTTTTCATTCCGTTGTTCTGAACTGATCCAGAGACTTTACCGATCCCAAGCGACTGTGTCTTTGTTAAAGACGACTAGCGTTGTGCTTGCGACTCTCTTCTGTCACTCTGCGGTTTCTTTCCACGACGAGCAGAGCAGCTGCGGAGCTTCTCCCCGCCGTCACGATCACTCACACTCATTGCCGGTCACGCAGTAGCCTCGCACAGCAGCTCCAGCTGCTAGCAAGCTGCACATCATGGCAGATACTACAATTTACATATGCATAAAGAAACGCATTTATGATGCAGGCTGGAAAAAAATGATCTTCTCCTCCTTGAATGACCAGCAGCTGCCACTTCTCTACATAAACATTGATGGGTTACATTTAACTCAACACACTTTATTTCAATGTTTTAATAATATTGATTTGGTTTAGGAGATGCACGTTCCAATTTTAGTCCCGTAGCTTGTCACATGCATTGTCATATGACGAAGGCGCCCAAATGCAAAATATCAACATCAGGTGGACAGCGCTGACATAGGATGTGTTCAAATACAAACATTCTGTCTATAGTAGCTGGCAAAATACACCCAATAAGAAACTACTAGCAACTACTGTGTACTTGGCAAGAGAGAACTAGTTAGTAGTGCACATTACTGCCACCCACAGCTTTGACGTCTGTACAAGTTTCACTTTTACGTCCCACAGCAACTATGGTGCATTCAAGGGCAAAGTGCGAATTATTAAACACAAAATCCATGAATTTGTTGGGCTGTCAATGTTGAATCGTGAATGTGCGGGGAGCCACTGTGCATTTTGTGTATGTACATACTGTATGACAGTGGGGAATAACTATACAAACTTAGCAAACTGTGCAGATGATTCATGCCGCATCAACTCACTGTTCTCTGAATGTAGTCCCAAGTGTGCTCGGTAGTTCTGTTCTGGCCAGTGTAGTGGATGATCATGCCCTTTATGATGTTGGACATCTCATTTTTCAACTAGAAGAGGAAAAAAAATGAGGACAGTTAATTAGCAACAATACAAGTGTGCATGTTATTCACTCATTTATGCATTAATGTGTCAACACTCAAGTACAGTATGTGTTGACACAGTTCACATACAATCTGACTGATAACGATAACTATGAAGTCTTACGACCAGCACTTCACACACATTGATTGGTGGTGGCTCACCAGTAACACAACTACAGTATATGTCGCAGTCCAGTGATCCCTTGTTTAATGCAGTCACTTGGTCCCAGACCCGGACGTTGTGAGTGAATTTCCATGAAGTAGGATTCCTTCTTTATAGTATAACATGTAACCGTAATTTCTGGTGTAGACGCATTGTTGTTTAAGCCTCAAGCACTAAATTTAAAGAGAAAAACAGATTTGTACATATATAAGCCGCATCGGACTATAAGCCACATATGTCCACATCATAAAATGACATTCTGGCACACACAAGTCACGAGGACCAGGCAGCTCTTTATTTGACCGCAGCCAATCATGAGCTATGGGAAAACTCAAAACGAGCTTATCAACCCATCGGGAAAAAAAGGAGGTCAGTAGTCAATATAAGAGTCTGACTCACGGTGTCATCTTACAAATAATGCTAAAAGCATCACACAGCAACTTAACACTCAACACGGAGCTAGGAAATATACAAGACAAGTACCAATAGGAGTTTAAAATAAAAAACAATGATTTTACCTTCTTCCCATAATGCATTGTTTCAGCAGAGGTTTCAGCAGTTCCAGAGGGCACAAGATCAGGAAGGGGAAGGACTGCTACAGGAGGAAACTGAAGAAGCGGCTGGAGGAGAATAATGCCAGGGAAGTCTGGAGAGGCCTGCAGACCATCACAGGCCATGGTAAAGGAGTGGGGAGAGACCAAGCCAGTGGGGACAAGATCTGGGCAGATGAACTCAATCTGTTTTTTAACAGATTTGAGTCTGCCCTCCCTCCCCTACCAACTCACCACTCTTCACCCCCACATCCCCATCCCAGCCATCCTCTACTCCCCTCTCCATAACTGATGATCAGGTGAGAAGTCAGCTGAGGAAGATCAAGGCAAGGAAGGCCCCGGGACCCGACGGCATCAGCCCTAGAATCCTCAAGGACTGTGCTGACCAGCTCTGTGGAGTTCTCAGGCACTTGTTCAACCTCAGCCTGAGCCTGGAGAAAGTCCCGGCCCTGTGGAAGACCTCCTGTGTGGTCCCGATCCCAAAGACACCGCGTCCCAAGGAGCCTAACCACTTCAGGCCTGTTGCCTTGACCTCTCACCTGATGAAGACCATGGAGAGGATTATCCTGCAGCACCTGCGACCCATGGTGGGCACTCAGCTGGACCCCCTGCAGTTTGCTTACCGGCCTGGGATAGGAGTGGACGACGCAGTGATCTACCTGCTGCACAGATCACTGCTACACCTGGAGGACAGTGGGAGCGCTGTGAGGGTCATGTTTTTTGACTTCTCCAGTGCCTTCAACACCATCCAGCCGTCACTACTCAGAGTGAAGATGGAGAGTGTGGGAGTAGACCAACACCTGACTGCATGGGTTATAGACTACCTCACCAACAGACCACAGTATGTGAGGCTCCGTCACTGTGTGTCTGACATGGTACTCTGCAGCACAGGTGCCCCTCAGGGTACGGTGCTCTCCCCTTTCCTCTTCACCCTCTACACCTCGGACTTCACACACAACTCCACACAGTGTCACATCCAGAAGTTCTCCGACGACACAGCCATTGTTGGTTGTGTTTCAGAGGGGAATGATCTGGAATACAGGACGGTCATCAGGGACTTTGTCAGCTGGAGTGAGCTTAACCAGCTGCAGCTCAACACCAGCAAGACAAAGAAGATGATCATAAACTCCCAGAGGAAAACATCTCACTTCACACCGGTGAACATCCAGGGAGCGGACATAGAGTTGGTAGACAGCTACAAATTCCTGGGTGTTCACCTTAACAACAAGCTGGACTGGTCCGTCAACACCCACGCCCTCTACAAGAAGGGCCAGAGTCGCCTCCACCTGCTGAGGAGACTGAGGTCCTTTGGTGTGTGCAGGACTCTTTTACGGACCTTTTATGACTCTGTGGTGGCCTCAGCCATCTTCTATGCTGTGGGCTGCTGGAGAGGGGGCAGCACGGACAGGGACAGGAGCAGGATCAATAGGCTGATCAGGAGAGAGAGGTCTGTCTTGGACGGTCCTCTGGACTCCGTGGAGGAAGTGGGGGAGAGAAGGATGTTGGCTAAGCTGACATCCATCATGGACAACACCTCTCACCCGCTACATGACACTGTTGTTTCCCTGAGCAGCTCCTTCAGCAGCAGACTGTTACACCCACGGTGTAAGAAGGAGAGGTTCCGCAGGTCCTTCATACCGACCGCTGTCAGGCTCTACAACACCTGCACCACCTGAACCATGTTGTAGACACTATGCTTTCTTTACACTGTTCTCTTTACTTGTCTTGCTTGCTTGCTGCTGTAACAAGTAAATTTCCCCGCTGTGGGATAAATAAAGTACATACATACAGAGCAGTGCATTAGTGCCCGGCCCACCGGGGGGAGCTCTTGAGCTGCTCATGACCATGATTGCTATTGCAACAACACATCATCAGTGGGGTAAAACTAACCTGTCTCACGATGGTCTAATCCCAGCTCACCTTCTCTATTAGTGGGTGAGCAATCCGACATTTGGTGAATTCCGCTTCACAATAATGGGAAGAGCAGACATGAAAGAATCAAAAAGAAATATCGCCCATGAGCTGCTCATAAGCTCCTGAGCTCCCTCTGGGGCCCGGCAGCCATGGCCGTTGACCAATGAACTACTCTGCTGGGAACAATGCATTATGGGAAGAAGTTCAAATAAGGTTTTTAAAATTAATTTTAAACTTATTTTAAACTGCGATTTCCAATGGGTTGACAAGCTTGTCGTGATTTCCCAAGAGCTTGTGAGATTAAAAGGTGACAGTGTTTCTTGCATGGAGAAAATCTGTCTCGCGAGAACAGGGCAGCCACAGGCCATGAATGGTAAGACACGTAATATAGGAGTGCAAGTGTGCAAGGCATTATTGGAACGGATATTAAGTGCTTTATGCACCCTATAAACCTTGCAATTGAACCTACCTCTGTGTTCCTGGTGTCAGCGAGTGACGTATGGCTGTTTTTTCTGTCAGAATTGAACAGTTTCTGCCGTCTTAATGTCTAAGCATAAGATGTAGTAATTATACATTTGATCAAACTAACATAAGATTTGTCAGATCAAAGCACGTAGCTGTTTGGACTTAAATCACAGAGCGATACTATTCACCCTTGTTACATTTGGCCCAGCACCAACTTTACATGCACCAGCAATCACCTGTTCCACTTCATACATGTAGAGGAGACCCGTGTTGACAATTTAGTGACATGGCCGCTACATTTAATGAGTAGGGGCGCGCATTAAAAATGAAAGTCAGGAAATGTTTTTTGCTTGAAGTATCCACTGCGCACACCACCGGTTGTGCTAAAGGATCGCCGTGCAATGCCGATCTGATGCTGGTGTGAAAGCTGCATAAACCCCTCCACAATGTAACCCAACCCCTAAAGCGACAGAGCCAAAAAAGCAGAGCTTGGACGCATTCCTCTGTCGCCTCGCAACACCTTGCCTTCCTGGCTCAACCAAGACTGTCAGGCTCCCTGAATACGCATGTGTGTACAAAGTGTGGCACAGGGGGCATCTGTGGAACATGGCTCATTGCAGACATAAAATAAACAAAAACAAAGTAAAAGTGGAAAAATAGATGAATAAGGAATAATGTAACTCCAAAAACTAATGTTGATACTTATAAATAATAAAAACACAAAGATATGTTTTTTTTTAATTAGAAATTTTACTTTTCTTTCTTTTTTTTATTTATTTTGCACAACTCGTACTGCAGAAGCTAACATGAAACCCAGGAGACATCAGACGTGCTTGTTATAAGGCCCACGTACGCGTGCGCACCGCTACAAACAATGATGCAAACATCCATAAGTCATTAACTCACTGTTTTTAAATAAGGTCTAACAACATTTGTTACGACGCAAACAAAAAGGTCTGTTTTACCGATCCACACACAAACACTTAGCCCGAGTTCTCCCAAAGTTCCACCGCACCTCCCTCACAACTCAATGCCCCAGATGGATTACAGTCCCGTGGAAATCACTGACAACCAGGTCAACATCTGGTCTTAAATCTTTGACCAGGCAACGCCTCAGGTGCCCTGTCGGGTGCCACACTGGGCTAAGAAGCTGCACAAATGCAGCCTTGCAGGAGCTTGAGTGGATGTTTGTGTGCGAGATCACAGAGCTGTAGCAGCGTTGTAGCCCTCAGAGCTCTTTTGGAGACACAACCTCACCCCCTATTCCAAGAAAGGGGGCACCGCCCTGCCCTGTGGTAAGCCATAAATACAAGGGGCATGTCCAGCCTCAAGTGATGCATAAACACACATGCTGGAGAGCAGTTTCACACACTGTACATAGCCACGACTCTTCAAGGCCAACCATTATAAATGGATGAGATTTCGATTTGAACTTGACGGTGACAAAAATGCATGTATTTAGTAGCTGCGACGATTCCAGGAAGGCAGTGACAGTATTGTCGGTAAAATGGAAAACAAAAAGTGTCATTTCTTTAGCAGCCGTGCTTGCTCTTTGGACACTATGTTTGCGTACATGTAACTGAATTGAACTGAATGAATGGCATATTATTCATTGTACGTCTAAGGCAAGTTCCTATTATGTCTAAGTACTTGTATAATAACTGCAGAATCAGCATGGCCGTACCAGCGCCACTCAGTGCTAACGCTATCTACTGTATGCCCGACTTACGGCAGCACAACACACGCCTGTGGTTTTAACACACTGAAGCCCAGTTCTGACTGCGAGGAACAATACAGGACGTATTCCCACGTAGAGGCCGTGCTGGACCTCCACGCTCGCTCATAACGCTGGAACGGTATGACGAACAACGATTTCAGCGGTTTTGAAACACAGATGTTTCATACCGCGGTATACCTTGAAATGATCGAACGATCGGAAATCGTCAAAAGATGACACCGGTGATGGGCCTTTGCTCCTTTTTTCCCCATTTTTTGCTTGTGTCTTTTTTTTTTTTTCCATTTTCCACATATTTCAGCTTCCTTCTTAAATAATCTTTGTAAATTTTCTTCTCGTAATATTCTCTCTTTATTCCCATAATATTAAGACTTCAGTTCCCATTTGAGCTTTTTCCCTCAACATAATTTTTTGTGTTTTTTCTCCGAATATTACGATGTTTAACACATTTTTTGTTAATATTTCAAATCTGTACTAATGTACCACTACATTTTTTTCCCTCATTATTAGGAGTTTATTCTCGTAATATTATGATTATGACTTTTCTTCTCACCAGTATGCGACTTTTTCCCCTTAATAGCGCGACTTTATTCTCGTAACATTACAGGGGTTTTTTCAATTATTGCTGTTTTTTTTTCCATTTTCCTCATATTTCAACTTATTTCTCTCATAATCTTTGGAAATTTTCTTCTTGTAATATTACGACATTATTCCCCATCATATTTTGACTGAGCTTTTTCCCCACCATCATTTTTTTTTTTCTCAGAATGTTACGACTTTGAACATATGTTTTTGTTAATATTTCAACTCTATGCTACTAAAATGACATTGTTTTCCCTCATATTATTACAAGTTCATTCGTAATAATATGATGAATATGATAATATGAATATAATATCATTAAGTATTATTATATCATTTTTATTGTTGTTTTTTTCATTAATTATCCTTGTTTAATATTACTACTGCATCCAAACTCATATTTACATACATACACATATAATGTATATGTATACACGTACATGTAGTACCTATATCATTGCTAATTTTACCTTTTCCCCTACTTAAGAACAATTTGACTTAAGAACGGTCGTCTGGAACCAATTGTGTTCGTTAGTTGGGGACTTAGTGTACTGTATTTTCACGACCATAAGGCGCACTTTAAAGTCTTACGTTTTCTCCAAAATGGAGAATGCGGCGCGCCTTACGAGTGCACCAAGTTCCAAAATCTGTAAGTGTTGCTGTATGACTTCCATGAGCGCTCCGCTTGACTGACTGGGTCCATGATAAGTAGCGACTCCTGCCAACACGCTGCTCATATAGAGGAAAGGTGGACGTGACTGAGGACAGCATGCGGACGTTAAAGGGCGAAGGGTGGGCGTGACTGAGGACGCTAAAGGCACGCCCCCAGTAGTTATATAAGTATATTTTATGAAACGACGCCATCCATCCGGGCAAGGACTATCGTGGCGCAGCAGCTTCCGGCGGATTACTAGGAAAGCTGGCCATCTTCCGCTCCAACTGCAGTAAAAACATTGCAGACAAACACATCCAGCCCAACCACATCACCAACATGGACGACGTGCTGCTCACTTTCCACATCCTGGTGAACCACACTGTAGAGAAGAAGGGGACCAGCACGGTAGCGATACACACAACGGGACACGAGAAGTTGGCTTTTACTGTTGTGCTTGGTTGCCGTGGTAATGGACAGAAACTGCCACCTGTGGTAATTTTTAAGAGGAAGACGCCGCCTAAAGAAAAGTTTCCAGCCGGAGTCATCGTTAAGACCAATCAAAAGGGCTGGGAGGATGAGGAGAAAATGGCTGAGTGAGTCCCTGTTGATCTGTGACTCGATGCGTGCTCATCTCACAGCCGCTGTGAAAAACCAAGTGCAGCAAATGAACTCGGAGCTTAACATCATTCCGGGAGGCTTGACGAAGGAACTCCAACCGCTGGACATCGGTGTAAACACAGCGTTCAAAGTGAAATTCCGAGTGGCGTGGGAGCGATGGGTGACAGATGGCGAACACAGCTTCACTAAGACTGGGAGGCAGTGCCGTGCAAGCTACGCCACAATGTGTAAATGGATTGTGGATGCTTGGTCTAACGTGTCTGATGCACTGTTGTTCGAGCTTTCGCAAAAGCATCATTTCTGAGGAGCAACGAGACTGACTGACAATAACGACAGGGAACCTGGCGTGTTTGATGGAGAATTTACCCCGCTGTTCATTTGGGATGCAGAAGATGAGGACTTTGATGGATTTGTGGATGAGGATTGATAAAAAATAACGTGAGTACATTAATAAATATTTCAATAAAGTACAACCCAACTCAGTTGTGCCCCTGTTGGCTTTTTAAAAACATACAATAGCATGCATGCTAGCGTATTGTAGCGTCGCTGGGAGTACTTCCTGTTGCCCAGTGTGCTTTGCCGTAGTGTTTTGGTGCAAACGCTCTTAAAGTTACATGTTTGAGCTACATAGTTGTTAGTTATTGTTCTGTAGAATGATGTTTGTAGTTGTGCACCATGGCTGACTGAGACTGTTGTGTTGAGTAATGACCCTCGTTATTTCCAGTGGGTTTGGTACACTGAACGAGAGTTCCTTGCTTAATCTGTCCGAAGAAATAAAGCATTATTGCTTCCTCACTGACTCCTGAACGCCGCAGTATGTTTTAGCGTGCATGCATGGTAGGTATGTTTGACCATACCTTATGTCTTCCTTGTCATAATATTTTGACTTCATTTGTATTCCCGCAACCTAATTTTTGAAAAATTACAACTTTTAATTGTTATTTTCTTAGTTTCTCATAATGTGATGGCTGGGAAAAAAAAATCTTTACAAGAAACTATGAAACAGTGTTTCACTGCAGGAAGCTGGTGGGGGGGGGCTCACACTCACAGCTGTGACATGAGGAAGAACAAACAAGGTGGCGGCTTTTTAAATACACCTGAGAAAACGTCTCTTACCCGATCTCTCTGGAAGTAGATGAGCACTCCGGCAGTAACCTGGGCGATGAGGATGAGCAGCAGACAGGTGAAATACTGTCGGGATAAACGAGAAATGTCACCAGAGCCACGTTCACAGACAAGACCACGTCTGCAGCCTGGTTTCGCTCAAGCAAATCTCAAATTTTATGCTTCAAACATTTCAGTGAGACAAAAATGACCATCAAACACAACCGAAAAGAAGAACACTCGTTGCCAAGACGTTTCATTTGGAATTGCACGACCCGAAGAAGCACAACTTAAAATGTTATCTCTAAAATCTGGCGCTATGCTTGTGTGTTTGCTGGGAGGTCCTGCGGCAGCTGGACACTGTCACTGGGAGGAGAAAAGTAGGTCATAGCAGCACTACAATTAACCCCCCCCCCCCCACGCACTCTCGTACACTCCCTCCCACACTGGCATCTTACTCCCTTTATCCCTGCCAGCCCTACATCTCCTCCTGTCAGCACACACATGCTGAAAGCCGCCCCGCTTGCCTTCAGTGTCAGCAAGAATTTGTCATGTGTTCTTAACCAGACTTGTAGAACCTTGGTAGGTGCAAATGTGTGGCTTCTATTCTAACCATAGCTTCAAATAACACAGGTGGAGGGAAATGCGGTCAATAGGGGGGCTAGTGAGCATGATTTGATGCTTTTTGGATCCATCCATCCGTCTTCTATGCCGCTTATCCTCACTAGGGTCGCGGGTATGCTGGAGCCTATCCCAGCTGACTTTGGGTGGGAGGCGGGGTACACCCTGGACTGGTTGTCTTCAGTTTGGCTATTTAAGAAATTCACGACTGCCCGGACCACCGCTGAGCTTTGTCATAGCAGAAAATAACAATAGTTTGAGGCAATGACTAAGATGTTTGTCCGTCACTGGTTTTTACATGACATTCACATTTGAGGTTAGCGTCGCCAGCGTTTTGTAAGTCGGAATGCTTTGGTGGCTGGGATGAGACAGCAAGACACAGACAGGAATAACATTGTGGCTAAACAAATCTTTAAATTTTGACTGTTGGGTTTTTCAGACACCAATGTAGCGATGGTCTTTTTCATTTCTATTCATGTGCCCCCCTGACAATTCGCGCTCCCGTTTGGGAACCGAGGTCCATCCATCCATTTTCTATACCGATGTTCTCACTAAAGTCGCACGTACGCGGGAGCCTATCCCAGCTGACTTTGGGCTCCAAGGGGCACGAGACTTTTGGGTAGGCGGGGGACACGGTACGCCCTGGACAGGTCACCAGCCAATCCCGGGGCACATATTGGCCAATAATCATTTGGGAACCGAGGTATTAGAGTGAATTCAACTGCTCACCAAACCGAGGAGGCAACGGATCTCGTAGATGGCTCCAATGCAGCCAAAGAAGCCCATGGCCATGGTCAAAGAGCCCACTCCAATGAGAATGTAGGAAGCCACTTTCACCGTGTCTGATGATTCTTCTGTAGAAACAGAAATGAAAAGAAAGAGAAAAATGACACATTACTGGTCACAAACTGGCTAACTTTTCTCATGGGATGTCAGCCTCTGCACACATTGCTACAAAGATGGCAAACGGCGCTCTTATTTGGGAGGCCGGTAGTGTGCAAGAATAAATGTGCTTCCCTTCTTTTTTCTCTCTGAACCTGCACGTCGCCATCAGGCATTGTAAAACGCTCCTTACGTTAAAGTGGGAAAACACATCCGGCCCGAGTCGCACACACGCAACTGCGTTAGCATGCTAAACTAAGCTAACCCTGCTAGCTTCCATTCACGCGTCGTAAGAGGAGGTTCCACCAACCTTCGCCGGGGTTTATCGCCATTTCAACATGCTTAGTTCGATAGGAGGCGGTTTACCATTTATAATGATTTTTATTCCACGACTGAGCGGCCCGTAAAGTAACAATACACACAGTTGTTTTGTTGGCTATCCCTCTCATCTCCAAGTAGATCCTTCATGTATTACATGTTTTATATACAAATACATTTTTGTTTCTTGTGCCTTGATTTATGTTATTTTTGGAAAGATTTTATTTATTTTTTTAATTAAAAGAGGTATCGTTTAAAATACATGAATTTGCTGATTAGCATTTTGATTGATAACTTTCATGTTCTTATTTTATATTCTGATTTTATTGCATTAAAACTACTATATATAAATTACTGCTTTGAGCTGTATAGCTGATGTAACGTGAATTACTAATGTGTGAGAAGATCAAATACATTGTTTTCGGTGCCTGACGGTTTGGTGCCAAGTATATCAGTGCGTGTGTGAATGGAAAACAAGAGGCATTGACTTACATTTCTTTGGAGAAAGGCGTTTTATGAAGTACATTTCCTTGTATTCACCTACAGCGCGGCCTTACCACATCCAATATGGCGGCGGCGCTGACGTACGGCTCAGCAAAGCGGCGTCTGCGTCTATGGTTTTGACAGCAGAGCTTCCTGTTTCCCAGCGTGCTTTTACTGGACTGTTGTGGTAAATAGCCGCTAAGTTCCACGTTTAGAGCTCACATAGTTTTTGGTTATTCTACATTACTCCTCGGTAGTGTCTTGTCTGTTGTTGTCTACCTATTACCTTGCTGTGTGGTGTTTCTTTTAGCCCTTTTTTGAAAAACACCACGACTAAGACTGGTGTGCGGAATGGTCAACCCCGCTGCTTTGTTGTTCCTCTGCTTGTGTTAACATGGAGTACCTTATTCTCACCACAGTATTAACACAGTATTAAATTTGCGAGCTTGGCGGTAAAAGCGCAGTTTTGCCTCTTATTGTAGAGAAAAAAAACGATACCAACCTTGGCCGATACCAAGGTTTTATGCCAGTATCGAGGCTACAATACACATATTTCTTTTGTTTTCCTAACCACGGAAAAGGCTTCCCAACAACCGCAGCTCAGACAGGGTATTCGTTCAGATGCAAAACAATTTCGTACAGTTGGATATGAAATGCTTCACGGAGCCAAGAGAAACAGCTTTTTTTTTTTAACATCATCAGCCAGCAGAGAGTTGGAAGAAGACAAGCAAATGCGTGGTGAGATGAATTGATCCTCGATGGAATAGTAGAAACTGAAATGGAAGATTGGAGGATTGCAGAGGAGATAAACTGGCCGGGTGTTATCTGGGTTTAAACAAACAAGAACTAGAAACTGTGGAATATTATTGTGGAATATTTCCAGGGTGGAAGAAATTGGCAAGGATCAGATCGTTCACTCCAAATCACTGACAAGAGGCTGGCAGCTGCAGAAGCTCGTCCATGGCTGCACGTCGTTGCTTGTTGGCATCTGACTGCAGATGTAGTTCATCTAAATTCTCTGCTGAGTCTGTGTATCAGGGGTGTCCAGACTTTTTCCAACGAGGGCCACATATTGCAAACTGAAAGGAAGCAAAGGCCACTTTGATATTTTGTGAAGATATGCTAAGAAGTTAGACAGTCGCCTCCCTACATTGCTGGTCAAACATCGCTCCTTTATGTAACTCTAGCAGTTTTTAAAAAAAATAGTGTGAATGAAATTCTGCAATACTTTTCATTTACTGAATATTATTGTTTTTATTATTATTATAGGTTTTTATTCCATCCTTTTTTGTCCGCTAACTACTCCCACCGATTGTAACCATTGATACATCAAAATGTCCAGCTCAGTTAGCACGCTAGCATTGCTGATATGCTAATGTTAGCATTGAAGCTATTTTCATGTGTAAACCTATATTAAGAGTACATGCTATTATGCTGGTTTTTAGCATGCAGCTAGCATGTTAGCATTATCAGCATGCTAAAATTAGCATGTTTCCTTTCTTGTTATTTTCAAAAATTATACTTTATATATATATATACTTTATTATACTGTTTTGATGTTCGGTGTTAGCATGCTAACAGCATGTTAGCAATCCTACCATGCTAAATTTTTTTGATATTTTCAAAAGTATAAACTTACATAAGACAGTGGTTTCGTTTTGGGTGCTAGCATACTAACAGTCTTCATGTTAGCAATGCTAGTATGCTATCATTAGCATGTCAGTATTGTAGCCATTTCTTCAGGTATTATCTTCCATTGACACGCTAGCTGCAGCACTCCAGTCTGGCGTCCGCTCGTCAGGGCTACGTGTTAGCATACTAGCTGCAGCATTTCAGTGCGGCGTCAGCATTGCCAGCATCGCCAGCATTCGGACGCAAATTCTCCCGAAATTGCAAATTTCTAGTTAATTGATAAATCATCGCTGTGGTTGACTACAGCCTATTATTAGTTCTAAAAAACTACATATTGAAGCAAATTATACTTAAGCATTTCTAACCCTAACCCTAACCTAACCCTAACCCTCACGCTTAAACATGGCTAAATGAACTAAAATACCAATACAGTACAAGGCAGAAGAAGTGGCCATTATAGGCCACTAGGTGTCAGTGATTGTTCGGTGAGACAGGCGCTAGACTTGTTCTCTGGTTCCCTAGGGAAGCTCAGCTTTGTTTTATAGTTCAAAAAGCCTATTATTAGGATCACTTTGGGTCTTTGCTCTTTTTTCCCCCCATTTCTGTGTCTGAGCCAAAGCATTTCATTAGGGGACAAGCAGCATAGAAAATGGAAGGATGGCGCAGAAACGCTGCCGCCGTCCACCAGAGAGAGCAAGAGGAGCCCGGATGATGCATTGTGTCTGAGCCCACTGCTCAGACACAATGCATCATGGGAAAACTTTAGGGGAGTTTTTTTTTTTCATTTTAAACCTGCATTGGTACATGTTTGCATATTTCTTAGGTACACCTTTTGAGTGTCAAGTTGTTGTGTGATGAGTTTAGTGTTCTTTGAAAGACAACACTGTGAGTCAGATCGTTATGTTGTGATACTTTGATATATAATGACTTTCTGTGATTTCCAGTGGGTTGACAAGCTCGTTGTGGGTGTACTGATAGCTCGTGATTGGCCCCTGCCAAAGAAAGAGCTATCGTTTCCTCACGAGTGGCACAGTATTTAAATAGTTACTAATTACTACTAATTACTACTAATTATTACCTAAGCCTTCTAAAAGTACCAAATTTGCTTTGTTTTATTGATGGTTTTGTTTTTCTCATTTTTTCCCCCATTTCTGCTACTTATTAACTATTTCAGCCTTCTTCTTGTACATTTTCTTCTCGTAATATTATTAGTATTGTGCTTATCTTATTTATTTAAATATTTTTTTCTTTAATCTCTCACCTTTATGCTACCAAAATGATGTTATTTCTCCTCCTAAAATTACGATTATTTTCGTGACCTTTCCTTGTTAGGTTACAACTTTTTTTCTGTTAATATTTTGACTTTATTATTGTACAATTACAGCAGATTTTTCCAAATTTGCTGTTGTTTGCTTCTTTTTTTGGTTTTCTTGTCAAATCATATTTTTTTATGTGCCACAGGCCAATAAAAAGTTTTGGGCTATTATCTAGAGGGCTCTAATAATGTTAAAAATAATGTAACAAAAATATATGTAAAGGGTCACAACAGGTTTTCTGTGCTCTAACGTGGACCATCTGTAAATTAGCACTGTTACTTTGTAGAAATTCACTCATCATGGTCGAGTCTGGAAACAATTAACTGCGATAAATGAGGGATTGCTGTATTTACCTTTCCAACCATAACAATGGCGAGACGGCAAATCGAAAACTTTGAAAAGAAGGAAACTCCTTTACTCTTAGCAAAGCTCCATCTGGAATTAATACTGCAAAAGCATTTTATACCAGATGAGTTTCCATCCCAGCTTAACAGGCAAAGCTCGAATTTGGTTTCATTATGCTTTCCATCGTTGCTCTCTATCAATGAGCTGATGGCTTCTCTTGTTGGAAGGCTGTGCGGGCTTTGTTTCTTCGGACAGAAACAGAACTGTGACAACATCTGTGGAAGTGGGAGATTGTGTCGAGAGCTGGTGGCTTCATGGTACAAGTCTGCAGGGAAATAAGGTGTTCTGTTCAAACTACGTGTGTGCGTGCTTTTCGACATGGTAACTTTTCAAAGGGCTGAGGAACTTATCAAGTTGCAGTTGTGTGGGGCTTTTTTTTTTCCCCCTTCGGTGCGAACATTCCTATGTGTGTCCTATGCAGTAAGAGCCCAGCGAGGCGATCCGCATATGTTACACAGACCAAGCAGCCTCCAGCCGGCACCACTGACGTGGGTCAAACAGGCTAAACGTTGACAGAGCATGATCGAACCAGGACGCGGCAGCCGGAAGGCGTGCGCGTGTGTGTGTGTGTGTGTGTGTGTGCACGTGCGTGTTGAAATGCTTACGTAAAACAGCAATGAAACTCTGGTTGTCAAAGAGAACCCACAGCCCGAAGCCCATGATCAGCGCTCCAAAGACCTGCGAAGGAAAACAAAAGAGTCAGCCTAAAGTGAAATGACATGACTCCCTTCTGTGGCAGCTCCTCTTTACGCAGCCAGTTACATCTGGGATGAACCCAATTCTCTCTTTTAAGAAAAAGAAGGAAAAAAAAGCGGGAAAAGGATGTAGAGATCGGCAAGCTGCAAAAGATTCAGTCCCCTATCATTATTTTTGGCGACGTTAAGGGACCAGCGTGTAGGTTTTCCACACTCCCCACAGCACTCACTCCAAGTGGGTGCAGTTATTATTCTGTTTCTTCCATACGCACCTGTAAGCTATGTGGCTGCGTAACAGATTTTTGCACAAAAAATACACTGCGGCTAATAAACATCTTGTGGCTGGAAAAAGACCGCTGTGAAAAAAAGCAAGCCTAGTTCATACCAGTGGTCGCCAGTGCTTTTTCTTGTGAGAGCTGCTATTATAAAATGAAAACAGCCAAGAGCTACTCATTTTTGTAACATTTATTTTCATGGCTTATTTCACGCCAAACAAAGCGAATGTGCTTGTTGTTTTTTCCAGAACACGAACAAAATGATGGTGTCCGCAACTCACATTTTGTATTTCACAATGCATTTCTTTATGGCGTTCTCACATCATTAGGTGAAAACCTGATTGAAAAGCATGCTTGTGTGGTTGTGCGGGGCTATCTGGTGCTGCGACATGGCGTCCCTGCTTTATACTCTCCATTGAAGGTATTTAATGGGTTGGCACAAGTTATCAAACAACGAGCTTTGGGTTTCTTTAAAGTTTTTTTTTGTTTACCTCTATCATCTTTTGGGTGATTGTCAGTTTGGACAACACAAAGTGCAGCATCTGTAATGACATGGAACCCGCCGGGGCTCGAACTGGACCTTCGCAATGAGTTGTGTTCAAAGACACCACATCATTTAAGGTGAACTCACGCTTTGAATGGATTTTCTGGGATTCCCAAGCGTACCTAAATGCAGCAAATTGTACTTCCAAGTTAAGAGCTAGAAAGTGAGTGACAAGAACATCCACTTATTGACTTTCTTTGCGTTTCCGTTTATTTAGACCACAAGTACACGCACAATAAAGACATTGTTGTGGTATCCCGAGTGTCCATGAATGCATCATCTGGCGACAATGTTACTGCTATTTTTGACAGGCCAAATAAATATGTTTTTGGGGTTGATAGAAACGTACAGTATAACTACGTCTTTGGTATTGAAGGAGTTAAACATGTAACCCCTACGTAAATAAGCATGTTTTCTTCCTAATTATTGGCCATATTCAACCACAAAGCAGTATTGATTTATTAATTCATATGTTTTTGAGAAATCATGGTAGAGTGAAGCCACAAATTTCGAAGCGTGAAGTAGCGAGGGATAACTATATTATTGCCATTTCTGATCCTTTCTGTGGAACATTGAGGATGAAAGCCCTGGAAAAAAGGTTTCTGTGATACCCTCTTGCTCCCCACTAATGAGGTCACGAGGTTCATTCCATATGAAGAGGAAGGAAAATAACCAATAGATGAGTGCGTGTGGAGTCCCCTTCCTGACACATCGACACTAATTACAGCCCTGGTTAAGAGGTGTACATTTAGTAGGATGGTGGTCATCGCTAACACTCCAGTTCCCAGCTTCCCCACGGACATAGACACACACTTCCTACGAGGCACATCAAAAGGTTTCTCTCAGGGATAAAAACTCGTTGGAAAAGTCCAGACATCCTCTCAGAGCCCATTTCAAGTGTTGTGTTTTATCAAGGCCTGGACTTCATGTTGGGCCCCGTGAGAGCGAGCTGGCAGTAAACGTTAATAAACCATCTGGTTTGCTTTAGGTGTCTACAGCAGGCAGAGTAAATGGGACATTTCCAGTGCAGCGTCCGTAATTGACACCTATTTAACCATCGCTCAAATCACAGATGAAAGGTATTTAACAACTTCAGGCTGATTTTTATCATTTAGTGCTGATACTTTTTTACATTACAGTGAAGACATTTAGGCCCTGTCCACATTGAAAGGTTTTGTTTTTTTTATTCGCGGGTTGAGAAAAATTCTACATCCACCCTGTACCAGATTAGTAAATAGTTGCATCCAGACGGGAACAGATAACTGAGTGAAAACGTTGTAACACACAAGGCACACCTACTGTACGTGTGGCGCCCAGACAGAAACACGTGACACACCAAACTACAGAAGAAGAAAGAACGCATGCACATGAGTCCGTCGTCCTCCGCTTGGACGGCTTGCCTAGACTTACGACTTCTGCGGGTCATTTTGTAGTACAGTGTTCCCTCGCAACATCACGGTTCACCTTTCGCTGACTCGCTGATTTTTTTAGCAGTAATTTTACATGTATATTTTAACAGCGTATGAACGTGCATTGTGTCCTACGTCCTTGTGGTGTATTAGAGCCATCTTTACCACTGCTACCAGTAGAGGGTGCTGTATGCTTATATGACAGTTTGCACAGACGTGTGCAGCTCCTTCATCTCAGTATGCGTTTACATGCCTGGCTAAGGGAGAACCCGCCCGTTGTGTTCTGCGTCCTGATTGATTGGCAATGCTCTACAGCCAATCTCCTTCGTGCCGTTTCCTGTTGTGGTCAATGGTTGCTAGCAAACTAGCTAATCGTGTGAGCTGCTTGCTAACCACCAGTAAATAACAGAAGAAGAAGCTAACCGGCTTTAAGGTGCCATTACGGAACAAATAAACCTTTCATTCAAGGAGTAGGACGAGGTGTAGGAAAATACGACTGCAGGAGCAACATGTTTCAACAAGGATCCAAAAACTCTACAGCTGAACGGCGCCAGGACGAAGCACGGTCAAAGGAGTGAAATACACGTGAGTCATCTAATAATTTCCTGTGTCCAGCCTCGTAGGTTGATCATTAAAATTCAAACTAAATTTGAACTTTGAGAGTGTTTAAACAAGAGAGAAATGTGAATAAGAGAGAATATGCTCATGCCTGTCTGAGATAAGTGTATAAAGTGTATGGCGAGGGGTTTAACAGCCTTAAAATATATATAATCATTGTAAAAAATGAAGTTGGCTACTTCTTAGACCTCAATTATTGCAGGCTATTTTGGGAGGCTATCCCCCGCGATAAATGAGGGAACACTGTATCAGACAAAATATCAGGAGAATGTCGACTGGGGTGAGTTATGCCAGTTGAAATATTCCGATATTTTGTCGGCAACGCTCACTTCTGGTCATGTGATAGGGCGGCAAAGGGGTGGTGACGTCATTATCTTCAGAAAGGTGCGGTTTGCTTGTCTACACAGAAACCACAAGCCAGCGGTTACCAGATTATCTCCCCCCCTTTTCCAAAAAGTAGCGTTTCAAGTCATTCAGAATGCTGTTTCCGTGTGGATGAGAGGCTGAAAGGATGAAATACGTTTTGACCTGCAAACTTTTCCATGTGGATAACCCCCTTACCCTTATACTTCACTGCAATAGTGTGCAAAGATAATTTAGCATGAACAAAAGTTTTTTTTTCTTTTTCTTTTTAACAGAATTGTTGGTGAAGGTTAATTCCATTGCTGACTGTAGTTATTTAAGCATCAGTAGACGGGCGTGACGTCAGCGTTACTTACAAAGAAGATGAGGTTGAAGAGGAACAGAAAGTACTTGGTGACGGTGATGCATCCTTTCGACATGGCTGCAATTCTGAAAGTAAAACACAGCGCCGTGGTTAAATGCAAGCCAGTGTGGGGATGAAACATAAAAACCCAGAGGGAGAAGAGACAAAATTATACAAACGCAGTTAGCCTTGAGAAGGTCAAACCGCAAGAAGGAACATCTGCGCAGTCCTGATTAAACAGAACGCTCAAGGGGCAAATTCTTTTTTAAGAGTCACATTTCAACCAAACTTTGAAAGTCAATAACTGGCCTGTGTTGTGATATCAGATATGATGATAATTCTGACTGATTGCGAGAGCAAAGCGTCTGTGTAGGCTCTCAGTTGTACAGGAGTTGTCCATCGAGGAAAAGGCTTCTTGAGACGTCATCTGTACTTCTGTGAAGAAGGTGTCGGACGTTTCGCTCCTCATCCGAAGAGCTTCGTCAGCGAACTAATAAGTGCTGGTAGCTTAGGCCTTAAATACAGTAAGAGTGGGCGGAATTGGTGTGCCAACACCCTCCTCCTATTGGTTCGTTACACTAAGCCTGGGCGGAGTAGTGGTATAATCCTATCCTGTTATTAACTGACGAAGCTCTTCGGATGAGGAGCGAAACGTCCGACACCTTCTTCACAGAAGTACAGATGACGTCTCAAGAAGCCTTTTCCTCGATGCGAGAGCAAAGCTTAAGCCAAAGGGCAGATTGGGTGTAAGAAACACACACACACAAACAAACACAGCGATGAAGACACGGTGGCTGTGTTGGGATTGTGAATGCGCATAAATAAGTGAAAACCAAGCTGTAGACGATACATAGTCACATCTGCTTCTCCACCGGTTCACCTGTCTGCTTCACAGCCACATAAGCATGACGGCACAGGCCTACGTGTGTGACTGCATCTCAGTAGCTTCTCGATGAGCAATGCTTTCCTTTTGAGAAACAGCTGTAGGCCAGACCAACGCCACATACACAACAGTGGTTTATGCTTTATGGATCTCTCTGGCAGCATGACGACGAGGCAGTACTCCAGAAGCACAAAGTAAATATTTACCACAGCCAGGCTTTTTCCTTCACAGGGCAGGCTTGGTAGATAACGAACGAGCCATTGTGGTTCATTAAGAAGGCTCAAAGTAACCTTAATATCAACTCATGCATTGGATTACATGGAACGGATGGGGGGTAGGATTAAATCAGCTTTTCTTCTCCTTTTTGGACATGTTGAACTGTGAATTGTACTATGTGATGTAGTCCAATGTAACTTGTACTGCATGCATGTTCAAAATAAGTTCAACCATGATCATTACATGTATTTTACATACAAACGGTGCAGCAAATACAAAACACAGCAATAACTTGTCAAAGAAACAACTGTAACTGGAACATGCCAGGCACTTTACGGTACTGACATCAGATATTGTTCCGGTATCACGCAAAATTGGATCGGATTATATCAGCCTGCATCCGGTACAAGCACTCTAATATAAGCAGTCCAGCAGCGCTGAATCCAGCACGTAGAGCCCACATGATGACAACAACAGCGTGTGCTAACGTGCTAGCAAGGAGACGGAAGGATGTCGGCCACGTGCCAGTATTTTTGGTAATAGTCCGAAAAGTGGCAGCTGAGTGTCAGGCAGACGTTTCCGGTGGCGACACAGAACCGGGGAAGTTTAATACGTCCAACCTCATCCCACATTTGAAGCAGCAGTTTACGGGGAAAATCCCACAGGAAAACAAAAAATCACCAGCTGTTAAGATCTCATGTCACAAGGTCTCGCAAGATTAAAACGTGACAAGATTTCTCGTTCAGAAAGAAGCTCGTGGGCACTCGGCCCAGGATGGTAATAAATAAATAAATTAATCACACAATAAATGAAAATGAACTTGATAATTTTTCGGCCTTAATATATTGCCATGTGCAGGCATGTCTGTTTTCCTCATCTCTCGCCTCCAAACAGGCAGACTTGGCATTCTGTGCATTGGTTTCAGCACCTTGGCACGTTTGTTCCATAGAACGGCAACAAAGTGAGCCCTTTTGTCAGCCATACGGTCTCTTTGTCTCGGTAGGTGGAGGCAGGGCCACTTGCGTACACACAGAGTGCAGAAGAGTGTGACGTGGTAGAAATTATACTAGTAGATTGCAATAGATTGTCATTCTTAAAATCTATTTTGATTGTACTTTTCTTAAAAGTCTAAATATTGTCTCGTCAAGTAGACCCAATCTTGTGTACCGTCTCGTGCATCAGACATATGACGCTTTAAGCATAGCAAGCTACCGAGCTAACTTGTTAGCCTCCACTTCGTTTATTGTAAAATTAAGAAAGGGTTTGAAACTGAGTGGGGAAGAAGGACAAAGTAAGAAGCCAAAAACATACCACTTCCACATGGAACGGGAGGAGAACCTTTTTAAAAGGTCCATACAGCAGACAGGCTTGTTTTGGTTTGGATCTGCACTCCACAGGAGAGGGTGTGGGGCACGCTACCAGACATTATATAAGAATATAGACATTATAGAGAGCAGGACACTACACTGGACACAGGCGTTGCTCCAGTCTGCAAAAGTACCAGCCACAGGTGATTGGCTTTGGAAGGCATTTATTGGCATATGCCGATTACATGCGTTTCAGTGGAAATCAGCCAATACTGATCGATGGCTGATCTACCTACATTTGACATGCCAAAAGCGCAGTTAATGTACACACACACACACACACACACACACACACACACACACACACACAAACAGCAACGATGTTGTAGTGAGCCCCTGTGCACAAAGCCTACACCACACAACACAACAGAAAGTCATGCAAAAATATAATCCCGAAAGCAGATTGTTTGCGGATTGATGGACAGCAGCAGTGTAGATTAAGAAGGTTTAGTTAGTTTGTAGACTGAGTCCCGTTGAAAAACAGTCCCCAACACTACGTCACGCTGCAGCTTACCACCCTAATGAGAGCAAAAACGGCATGCAGAAAGGAAAGAGTTGAGAGACCCAAACCACATCACTGTGCAATAGGTGGGTGTTCAACAGTGTTCTAAAAAGTTCATCACTGTGGGCAACAAAGAGGATTCTAGAGCCAACCTGACTGGCAGATGGCAGTCACAGAGAGGATCAGAGGCAGCCCTGAGGGCAACAGACCTCGACCCGCCCCCATTCAGCACCATTATATCAACATCTGACCCAGTTAAACATCTGCGAGGCCCTGGCCTTCCTGCACCATTCTGTTAAGCCTGCAACAGAACCCTGCTTTGACATCTGTATCCACACGGTTTACACCCATGCCCACAGGATGTGGCTTATTAACTTTATTGGTGTTCACATGACTCAGACGAAAAGGTGAGCGTTGTGCAGACAACTTCTGCAAAAGACCACATTGTTGTACTAGTACCTCGTACTGATGGTGTTCTCCATTCCTTTACTTACTCGGGTTTTTATGAGCCACTCACTAAAGTGACTTGAGAACTCGATTCACTCGAGTCGGGTGTCGCAGACACTGTTTTTAAATGATTAGTAGTAGTTCTGAAGTATACGAGATGTTACAAGATTAGACCATGGTCACAAATTTCTTGGTCACTTCAAAAGTTTAAGAAAAAAGTAGCGGCTTATACACCGAACATTACGGTATATATGCATTTAGCAAACACGTCATTGAGATGGTTGGTCTGTTGCTGCAATAACTTTGGGTGTGCAAATTTACACTTCTTTGGACAGTAACATTGTTCTATTCTATTCTAACATTTTTTAAGATGAAAATTTTAATATTTGGAGAATTAAAAAAATAAAAACAGCTAAAAAGTGTGTGTGTGTGTGTGTGGGTGTGTGTGGGGGGGGGGGGGGGGGCAAAGGCCGAAGTTCATACTGATAATCAACTTTTTCAAAGCTGATATGCATTTTTTTCTTGAAATATATGTAACTTCTTAGCATATCTAAGGGGTCCTTGCATTCTTTCATTTTTCAGTATGTGGCCATCGGCCGTACAACCATATCCCACCATCACAACTTGAATGAATACGCTGCTTGCGTTAGTAAGCAGCGTTAGTAAGCGGTACTAACTTCTTTTCGTCAACCACACGAGTGCAAAAAGCAGCCACTGCACAAGCCAGCGTGAGTGGCTGTGTTGTAACTGATGTTGGCTAAAGGGAAATGTGGGCGACATTTTGTCAATCACATGCGTCGTATTTGCCGCTGTAACAATAGAGACGTGCTGCCGGATTTCCCAAGTGTGGTGCAATTGGCTGACTACATTAGGTGCTGCCCAGAGCAGTGACTCCCCATGACTGTGCCATGAGAGATCTTCAGGTGTGCTGCGGCAAACTACACCGTTTCACTGGACTGGTCCAAAAATTATTATTCATTTCGTACAAATAATATTTTTGTCTAACTATGCTAACTATGGCCATGAAGTATAGTGAAGGCAGAATAATTAAACATTCAAGGGCACAAGGTAAATAATTAACCTAATCATTAATTTTCTATTTCGTAATCCCTCGTTTGTCAAGTTAACTGGTTTCAGACCCAACAGTGATGAGTGAATTTCTGTGAAGTAAGACTCCTTATGTATAAATGGAATATTTCTGTAGTTATACCATGGAACATTAAGAGCATAGAACATTCTAATTGCGGCTTTTAACATTAGTTGAGCCCTATAGACATGAAATAACACCCCTATAGTCACCTTTACACTCATATTACCCAATACAGTGTACCCAGTATAGTTGGCCCACTGATGTGGGCCAACTATAAAAACTGCTGTGTATAGGCCTGTGGGCTCCCATACGACAGAGTCGGCACGCAAATGAGCTCATCAAACCGCGTCGTGAAGCGTGTAAACAAGCCTTGGTGGCTGCAGTAACAAGCTAGCTCGCTCCTGACTAACATTATGTCTGTGGTGTTTCCTGCGGATATTAAACTTGTGATTTGCAATGACAGCGAAGCGTCACTTCTTCCTTCAAAGTTTCCAATTCCCAGGGTGAAAGCCATCAATCGCACTGGATAGTATGGTTCTATAGTGAAATGAATGGGGAGACCCTCTGTCCTCCCGTTCAGCCTTGTTGTGGAGGCGGGGCTACGAGTGAACGGACACAGACAGGAGCATGTGCACGTGGGCACCAAATTAGCCTTGTGAGATCGGCTAACATGAATGAAGGCACAGAAGTGATGGCTTCTAAGGCCCCAGTGTGGGAATACTTCGGTTTTAAACAGAATGAACATGGTGAGCGTATGAACGCCGACGAACCGAAACATTGCATATGTTCGAAAGTAGTGACAAGGAAGCAGGGGAACCAACTTATATGCACACCTGAAAACACCACCATCCTTTTCAGTTTTCCCAGCTGAGGGAAAAAAATCCCGCTGGGGGTGAAGCGCAGCCTTCGTCCTGACAGTCGACGCTTACTGAGGCATTTGTTCGGCAAGGTAAACACAAGCAAAACAGCTCAAAATTGTGCGCACTCACGGACATTGTTGCTCGCGACATTGCAAAAGAAATGCAACAAGGCAATATGGTTGAAAAGCCAACGTTTCATAAAATGTTAGAAATGTCCAACAGACAGTGCCGATTGCCTGAGAGAGAGTACACGGACATGTCACCAACAGCAATTCCTGAACTATATAACAGAGGGAAAGAAGACATGTTGAAGGACATCAAAAATAGTGGGCCTCATTCACGAACATCTTCTTAAAAGTCTTCTTAAGAAGTGTACTTAAGAAGGCGCGGGGTGGAAACTGCGCCACATTCACGACACGTTCTTAAGTAGGGATAATCGTTGGCACCGGTGTTCTTAGGTTGATGAATGCCAACTGGGATGCCCGTGCATGTGAGCCCTAATTTGCATAGGTCACCGCCTATTATTTCCTATATAAGGTCAAAAATGTGCCGTGCGCAACGGGCAGCTGGAGGCGGAGATGGCAACGCGCAAGGGCAAGACTGAGGAGCAGCTGGACAACAAACAGAAGAAAAACTTCAATTGTACTGAAATAGAGGTGCTTTTACAAGGAGTGAGCGAACACAAGACCACCTTATTTTCACGTGTATCCACCGGTCATCAGGCCATCCAAAAAGAGTCGGCATGGAGCACCATTGCAGGAAACATAAATGTCGTTTCCACGGAGAAACGCACCACCGCAGAGGTTAAAAAGAAGTGGTTTGACTTAAAATAGACTCAAAAAAAAAGATTGGACTGCACCGGAGGGATCTGCAGGAAACGGGAGGCGGGCCATCAATCAGAAACCAAACCATTTCGTAAACTCTAGAAAATATTTACACGATCATGATGGAAAAATAAAGTCAAAATACATAGTTTGTGTGTGACAATGTATTTTTTGTGTGGTTACATTTGATTAGACGCTGCCTAATTAATACAGCAGCCCCGTGCTCTGGCTCAAGACGTGGCTGGGGGCGCATGGCGTTATCTGGGGGTGCTACGTGCGCAATAGACACACCACGTTTCATTGGGATGGTATTCTGATGATCCTGCACACCTGCAAGAACAGAGAGGGAAGCCTGAAGCCTGAAGCAAATAAATCTAATGGTCCCTTTACATTCTCTCTCTGTGCAGCGCACGTCCAGCCAGCTACTTTTTTTTGGATGAATTGGGATTTGAATATATATTTATCCATGGAGTATATTTTAGTTGTTTTGATGATAAATCATTGTTGGGATATTTTATTTGCACTACATTTTTGGGATCAGGTTGCAAAATCCATCATGAGGGCGATTGCGCATTGAAAGTGCAAGCTTTGCTTGTGCATAAGAGTCCTCCTGAGCATTCGTAGAATTTGTTCTTCCTGTAGATCTAAGAACTGTGAGTTAAGAACAAGTTTCGTGAATGCCAAAAATCTTCGTAAGAAGGCTTTAAGAACACATTTGTGCGTAAGAACGTTTCGTGAATGAGGCCCATTGTTTGTTTGTTTAATGTATTATATTTAAAACCTTGACATTCCGATTATAATGTTAAATACTCAAGTAATTGAAGTCTATTGCATTTGACACTGTGTACTGGCATTATTATGCCATATACAGTAAGTAATGAAAATATGGGCTAAGAACTTCTGTGTCAAGCTAATTGTGACTGAGACTCATACAGGTCCGTCATGCTTGAATACCATCTAGCGGTTCAAATGTGCATTACACCGCATGATAATTAGTGGTATCAAAAATTTTTGCCCAAATGATCGAATATCGCCGATGATTTACAGCACAATTATCGACCAGCAAAATTTGTTATCGTGACAGGCCTAGATCTGCTTCATGAATAAAGTACAGTCCTTTCCTTGTTTATAAGTGAATTTCCGTGAAGCAGTACACTGGGTCCCCAACTTACGAACACCCGACGTTCGTAAGCATGTGTACTGCTACTGTACATGCTTGACCAGTAGAGGGCACTGTGACACTGCTAATGGGACCAAGAGGCAGCCTTAGAGCTAATGAGACTAACAGACGCTGGGCAGAGAAAGCTTCCGGTAAAGCTAAAGTTTTAGCTGTATGATACAACCCGGACAGAGCGTGTGATTAAAGTTTATGAAGAGTTAATAGGCCTGCTTAATTCCTCACCACCGACAGAACACTACCTCTTTTAGAAGAGTCTAACCACCACCAACATTTGTCCTTTTTTCAATAACTCCTCCTCTTCCTCCACAACGACGTATGCTTGACCACTCCTCTTCAAAGGTAAATAACATTTATCATTACGTATTATATCACTTTTATTATTGTTTTTTTCATTAATTATCCTGGTTTAATATTACTACTACATCCAAACTCATATTTACATACATACGCATATACTGTATATGTATACACGTACATGTAGTACCTATATCATTGCTAATATTAATTTTGATTCGACTTAAGAATGATTCGACCTAAGAACGGTCGTCTGGAACCAATTGTGTTCGTTAGTTGGGGACTTAGTGTATTTAATATTAATAAATGGAATATTCTTATAGTTGCGGCATAGAAAACCTATTTACGATTTTCTAAATACGGTTTTTAATATTATTAGAGCCCTCCAGACATTAAATAACACCCATAGTCACCTCTACATTTGAATTACTCAATAACGTAGATATAATCTGAGAAAATAAGACATCAATAAGATAACAGACTCATAGGTTAGGAGTTTCTTGTAGTTTTTTTTTGACAGCGTACTTCCATCCTTATGTGCCAAATTGACACTCTTATTACCCAATATAGTAGGCTAAATAAGAGTAAATAAGCCATTTAAAATGCAAATAAAACTCCTCTCGAGCAGTGTCACAGTAAATGTGTTCCCTAAGAAACCTTAGTGATGGATGTACAAGTAGTGCCTGTCTCATCGAACAACGACACCAAGTGGACAATGTAGAATACTACTTTCACAATCAGAATGCTTCTTCTGCCTTTACTTGTATTTTAGTTCATTTAGTTAATTTATTTGGTCATTTTATACTTGAAAATGCTTAATTTAGGCCAAGAACGAGTACAATTTGCTTAAATATGCGTTTTGTTGCTTATAATAGGCCATATTCCACCACCAAATATATTCTTGTTGAACCGCTGTAGCTGGGGGGTGTGTACAGTTTATGTCAGCAGCCATGTCCAAATATGAACACGACATCACTTCTGTTTCTGTAGCTGTGAATGATAAATTTTGGAGACCACCGCACTAGAGTGCACGAGGGGTTCAGTCGTGATCATTTTATTGGACAGTACATTACACATGGACGCGTTTTATCGTACACTGTATATTTAGTTACGACGAGCCGGAAAGTTGACTCAAACTTGTCATCTGGTTTGAAAACTTGGGTATGCTTTACTACATAATCTTTCAATAACAGCCTCAAAGAAATGATTAACAAACTACAACCCGAACACTTACGGCAAACGCTTGTCAGGTGAAAGAGCCGACATTAAGAATCCATTTCAGTTTTCTGTCGGTTTACATGCGGTCTGCAACGTCCCGAATGAATCCTTGTTCTCGACACACACAAAAAACGTTTAGTTTATTGGGGGTGGGTGAGTATTTATGAATACGACTTTTTAGATTGTTGGAAGTAGATCAAACAACAAAAGTTTGGGCTAAATGAGGCGCCAAGCAGAGCGAAAATCGAAAGTAAAAAGTACAACTTTAAAAGGATGACTCGATAAATAAATAACAATAGCCATATTTAGATAGACTTACTTGGTCTCCTTCGACGCTGGAAACAACTAACTGACCGAAGAACCCGCGATAGTAGTCTAGTCTGTCTGAGACCAGACGACAGTGGGAGACAGATGTGCGAGACACGAACGAGTCGCTCAAGCCTGCACGCGCTCCGTGACGGGTCTCTCGAGTGATTGGAGTATCCGATTCACAACTTGTTGCCAATGGGCTATGACGCTATGTCATTCAAGTATCCGAGTTACTTCAGTGAGTGACTCATGCGAACTCGAGTCGGTGAAAGGAATCGCGTTTCGCCATCGTTTGTGTTTTTTACCCGAAGAAGAGTTCACTCACTCACACCCCCACATGGCTGACTTGGTTTCACCCACTTCTGTCCATTCATAACAAAATAAGAAACCAATCATCCACGCTTTTACAGAATAGCAGCTTTATAGTAACTTTTCAAAACGTTACTTCCATTCAAAACAAATCATCTATATTAGTCACCTAATAGATAGGACATTCTCAAGGTAAATGCTTCCCTGTTAGTTTAGTGTAGGGGTTTTCAACTGGTGGGTCCTAGACAGCAAGTCAAAAGTGACGTTAAAATGCAAGACACAACAGATGGCCGACTTAGTTTGAAGTACAAATGGGCAATAGTTTAGTCATCTCCCTCCTTCATACGTGTACACTGCACAGTTATAAATGAAATATCTGGTTTTGTGGTCAATTTCATATTTAAGTTTACTTCTGCGTTATTTGTACGCATGCAGTTATCATGTTCTTCCTCATGTCCTTGACAAAATGCCTGAATACATTCCTCTAAAACGCATGTCGGACACCTAATTGTGTGTATTAATGTTTCAAAAGATGATGGGCGATTTAAAGCAAACAAACAAACAAAAAAACCCTAATACATTTGCTTTGTTTGACTTCAATAAAAGTATACAAAATGTAATACAAAGAAATAAAGGTGTAAGTAAATAAAACAAATCTATGACTTGAGAGTAAAAATACAAATAAATTACAATAAAAATTACTGAAATAAAAACATTAAAAATACAAAAAATGATACAAATAAATTAAAAAATTAATAGCATAAAAGTGTAAAAACAAACAAAAATAATAAAATAAAAATAAAAAATGACCTAAATAATCGTGTGTGTTCCATGTTATGTATTTCAAACCACTAATGGTAATGTCAAATATTTCTTGGTTGGAAAAAAAAAAAAAGAAAAAAAGATCATGTGGCGCCCAAGACATCCATACACACACACACACACACACACACACACACACACACAAAAAGGCTCTAAGAAACGAACCAGGTCTTAATACCGTATATCGGTGGCAGGCAGGTATGGTGGGAACACATATCTGTGGATGCATGGGAGCTTTTTGCAGATGAACAACCCCCACCACACACATTTCCTGTGCCACACAATCTTTGGGGGAGGACTCAACAAACATCATCAGTAAGGTATGTTGTAGGATGTTGTTATGACATGTCGCTTCAATGGCGGGGGGAATAAAGCAAACACACAAAACAAAAGCTGATATTACATAACAGTTCTGTGGTTTCTTGGTGGAAACATGTCAGAACAAGGTCAAAGTTAGGGTTACGTTTGCTTCTTGCATTTCTTGTCTTTGTATACTTCATGAGGGTCACACAGTGAAAAGGAGGGTGACTGATATTTTGTGAAGCATGTGGACATGTTAAGAAGTTAGAGGGGACCTATTGTACTCATTTTCGAGCCTTTGTGTTGAGTTCTGGACTCCTACAGAGCAACTACGCATGGTTACCCGCACACAAAGCTTTCTAGATCTTCCAGACCATTTCTTTGGGTTTGCTGTCTCACACCCAAACGGCCTGTGTAATTTACTCCACCCCCAGCCCTCGTCCTGGTACGACTCCCACCGAGCCCACTCCGCTGTGATCGGTCACACTCCCAAGCGCTCCAGGGACTTCTGGACTTACATAAACAGTTTGGATAATGATAAATTGTTACTTACAGTTTGCTCTTCGGACTCTTCAACCAAGTAATGACCAAGTAACGTTGGAAAGGCGTCCGACTTCAATAAGTTTGGCGGATAGTCCAGCTTCGTATTGGCCCATGTTCACAAAACAGTCCCGTGTGAAATGCCATTGCCAGATGTGCATATTTTTTGTCTTGCTGGCCAGGAATCGGCAACTCCAACCACTTCTGCCTGATGGGAGGAATGTGTGGGGGCTTGCCCAGGCGTTTGCCAGGGTATGCCCATATAAGGAAGTCTGGGTTGCACTGACGTCAATGGAACTCGGTGTTTAAAAAAAAAAAACAAACAGCCTACAGAGCCGTCCAAAACTGCTTTCAGGGCTCACTTCCAAATGCGCAAACCTCATTATCTGACGGCATCGCTTAACACAAGAATACAGTGTTGGAACAACATTTATAGGTTAGAAAAAGGGAAAAGCATAATGTCCCTGTTAAAGTACTCCCCCGTTCATCACGGTTAACTGGTTTGATTAGTGCATTTCAGCGAATAAGGATTCAATATTAATAAACTGAATATTTTTGCAAAACATGACTTGACTTTCTAAATATGGGTTTTAAAATTATTAGAGCCCTGTAGATATGAAATAACACCCCGATAATCATTTTTACACTGCTATTAGTCTTTGTTTACATCACATCATGTTGGGCAGGCTAGGGGATCTCTGCAGGAAAAGCAGACAGCCGCCGCTAGCATAGAACGCTTGCGAGCTAACTAGTTAGTCTCTTCAATTTACTGATTGAGTGGGGCAGAAGGATAAAGAAGCCAAAAACCTACCACTTCCACACGGAATGAGAGGAGAATCCCACTCGATCTCAGCCATGGCATGTCGGCTCAGCTCTGCTAGCTCAGTAGCCAGTCTCCATGCAGCGTAGAAGGTCATGCTAGAAGGTCAATACTTCATACAGTATGACTGTTTGACCAATAGGCCATAGTCAACCACGAAACAACCATCATTTATTCATGATTAATAAAAAAAAACAAAACCGCAACATAGCGAGGGAGCGATATTCAAACCGTGACATAACGAGGGACGACCTTTCCAGTTCGTAGCATAACACAAACACAGCCAATTACATCACTATGGAAGCAGCCAAAATAAGCAAGAATTCTTTATTTGAAACTAAACAATGGAAATAACAATGACAGTACAATTTGAGGTACAAGAAAGTAGCACAAACAGTATATACATAAAAACACAATGCTACAACGTTTGACCTGGAACTTTATCAGAGTTAAGGAGTCACTGACATGATTTATCAACTTTGCTTAAGTATGTTCTATATTGTTTGTAATTATGGTCTGCATTGTTTGTTTTTTGAAAGCAAAGGGTAAATTCCTAAAAATGACATTTAAAGATTGCAAACGTCCATCTCGGAAAGGGGGCGTTTCCGGAAGTGACGTCGGTGAAGGCGTCAGCACACGTCAACAGACACGGTGGCGTTCCAGACAGAGGATGTTTACAGCGATATAATATTTGAGCAATGTGTCACGACACCGACAAAACTAACGTGTCTCGGCGAGGGAGAGAATGGTAAGTGGAAATGACCTTGGAGTTGCTTATCCTTCAATTATTGTTTTAAATCGGCTTCTTAATGAGCGTCAAGGGTTCTTTATGGCCTTTTTTAGTGGGTATTTCACTGGTGCTGCTGCCCCCGCCGCCACCACCACCAACATGAATCCATTTACTATGCCGCTTATCCTCACTGTCGCTGTGAAAGTGCGTTGTATAACATGTATAATGCTTTGAATGCATGTCGCTCCGGTGGCGCAGTGTTTACAATATGTATGACTTGGTGCTCTGTAGCAACTTTGACGTGGTTCGTCTTGTCCCTTCCTGTGCAGCATCAGGAATAGCATCCTAGCATCAAATGCGTACACAGTGTTCCCTCTCTCCATCGCGGTTCACTTTTAGCGACTCGCTCTTTCGCAGATTTTTTTTTAAATTTAATTTTAGTGCTTTAACTTTTTTTTTTACAGGTATAAACGCTGTTACAGCCTGAGCAAGGCCCTTTAAGAAGAATTGCATTGTCGTCAGTTGAGCGTTGTAGTCTTCTGCAACCTCATTGGCTGTAGATCGTCTCCTGTTGTGGTCATGGCCATACACGGTTAGCAAACTAGCTAAGCGTGTGAGTCATTTGCTCACCGCCAATACTGTAAACAATAGAAGCAACAGACGAAGCCAACCGTGCGACTCCGAACACTGCACTGCTGCAAGCCCTCCCCCTGACAAAACCCACAACGGCAATGAAACGCTCTGTACCCAAATGGCAGAAGAAGCCAGCCACCGCACAACAAGCCGGACCCCCGCACACGCCGAAGAAAGGCAGAAGGCGCCACCACGGAACAAATGAATCCTCGGCTCACGGAGGACGACGCGGGGGAAATCAACATGACGGCTGGAGCAACACACTTCAACAAGGACACAAAAACCGCGCAGCCGAATGGCGAAGAGCCACGACCAAATGAGCGAAACAAATGTGAGTCACTTCATCATTTCTTGTGTCCAACCAAGTAGGTTGTTCATTGAAATTCAAACAAAATTTGAACTTTGAGTGTTTAAACAAGAGAGAAATGTGAGGAAATGTTAATATCTCTCTGAAAAAAGTGTATGGCGAGTGGTTTTACAGCCTTAAAAAGTATGATAATTGTAAAAAAAAAATGATGCTGCCTACTTTGCAGATTTCACTTTTGTGAACCTATCCCCCGCGATAAACAAGGGAAAACTGCACACCGTAGTTTCAAGCCAAATACTTCTTATAAAGGTGTTCCTCGTGAACAGAATGCGAGGTGATGCGTCGGACTCTGCAGTTGCTTGGCTCATTGCAGTCTTCATCTTTCGTCTTTTGGAAGACAAAACAAACTTACAGTATCACTTGGACACTGAGGAGACAGCGGCAACGCAACAATCTGGAATGACTACTATTTTGATGAAAAACAAACGGAACGAAGTCGACGACCCGCGTCTAGAAGCTGCGCCCGTACACGACATATACGCCTTCACCCATTTCACTTCCGGGAACGCCCCTTTTCCGAGATGGACGTCTGCGCCACGCACTTTAAAACTTTTACAAATTTACCATTTGCTTTCTAAAAACGAACACCATAGAACCTAATTCTAGAACATATAGAACATATTTAAGCCAAGTTGAAAACTCGTGTCAGTGACCCTTTAAACAATAGCTGTTACCCCCACCAAAAAAATGACAAATCATAGTTTTGAGTAACGTTGGAGAAAGAAGAGGATGAACAAGCTTCGTTCTCCTGTTCACCCTTCCAAAAAAGCCCATCTTTCCAAAAATAAATCAGCATCACAGACCTTTGAACAATTCAAAAGGTTGATGATTTGAGGCCTCCAGCATAGTCGGAAATGGAATGCCTTTAGCAGTACAAGTACTCAGTGTGTCACTGGGGAGAAGGGCATGTAATTAAACATTGGTAAAAGATAATTACTACCTTACGGACAGCATGAGACCTCACCCATGTATTTCCCATCTGAAATGAAGACTCACCCGAGTGACCCAGCAATCACCCAGACCTCAAGACTACTCCCAACTGGGGCGGGGCTCAAAAGACCACCGTTGGAGGAGGCCCGGCGCATTGCGCTATGTCGTCCACTTATGTTCGCAGCTGCAAAATGAGTGAAGTTGGCAAGAACTGCATTGGGATGCAGCACACATGGAATGCCAAGTACTGTAACTGGGAGGTAGAACTGTGCTGGAGTGAAGCAAAAACACTTACTCTCTTATTAGAAATCATTCCATTGTCATTTGTTTGCGGCCCTTCATATCCATCTGTTGGGTTCACTGGCTGCTAGACGCACACTGCTATTTCTGCACTGCTCAGTGACGACGTGCATGGCATCAAAACAAACAAGAGTCGCTTATATAAGCACAAAGTCACGCTTTACCTAATACCAAACACCTTCCCCGTCCCCGTGCGTACTTTTATTTCCACATAACAGACCCAGGATGCAGGGTTGGTGACTGTTTTAAATAGCTTCAAAGGCAAGACTATGGATATGACGTTCTACAAGAACTCTGCTACATCACTTACTGTATATATACACCATTACAGTAATCCCTCGTTTATCGCGGTTAATTGGTTCCAGACCCGACCCCTATAGTCATCTTTACATTGCTATTATGCAATATAGTAGACATAAGCATTAAGACATAAATAAGACTATAAATCTGTTCCCTACAGGAGCTGAGTGGCATCAGGGGTTCAGAGTTTTAGCTTGGCGTGAGTTACGGCCGCAACAGCAGCCTGTGTTAGGGATTATTGTGCCTGCTGTGAGATCATTCAAACCTGCAATAGAAGCCTGTTGTTGCAGCGATCATGTCTGGTGCTTGTGTGTCTCAACCAACATGACTGACCCCTAGTGGCCAGCATTGAACATTACATAACACTCACAACATCTTTGAATGCATCTTCTGAATGCCATATATTGCATCATATAGCCATTTTTATGCTTGAAAATGTTTAATTTAGGCAAAAAATACATCACATTTGTTCAAATATGCTTATTTTTTGACTAATAGACTTAACTAATATATTTTTGAAAACCCACGACAGTGTGAAGCCGTGAAATTCCAAGCGCAGAGTGGCGAGGGATTACTGTATAGTTTTGTGTGCTCTAATTAAGGACCACTTGTGATGCCGGCTTAACAACAAAACTATAATGCTTGTCCTGCATCATGCTGAAAAAATACGACTGTACGAAACATTTACTCTTCACTTTGGTGGCACTGAATTAATACAAGAAAAACAACACATTGTTTCCTAGTTGGGCAGTAGAAACGTGAATATGTTCATGGCAAGGCTTGGGCATCGTTTGAATTTGAACGATTGCGATTCCTCGTTTGTATTCCAGTTCTTAACGATTCTCGAATCCGATGCTGTGAAAAGGCAGGGTCATGAAAGTATGCATGGTTTAACTGACAGCGCTAACCAGAATTCTTTTAGGATGAAACTTTTCCTTGAATTGTTTAATGACATGGACTTTTTTATCAGCTTTACTATGAATTTCTTACAGTGTATAAATATCAAAGCATTCAACTTGAATATAAATGTTATGAAGTTGCTCTTTATAGGGGTGCACTTTCACAAAAGATGTTTACTTTTGAGAAGTAGTATACTTTGATTGCGAACAGGATACAGCTGACAGCGCTCTTATTTTGAAGGCTGGAAGTGTGTTGTGTGGGTTGAGAAGGTCCCTTGACCGTTGCTAACAGAGACATCCAGAGCAAATAAACTTGCCTAGCCGTAGTTCCCGTCCTTTTACACCAAACTTCCACAGCAGCTAGCAACCTGAAACCCTGGCTCACTTTGGCATGAGACACAACTCATTTATCATTTGACCTCCCTGGTTCTGACTGCTGGGAGGAAGTCTGACGTAGCGCATCAAAGACGAGGTACTGTGTTAGTTGTACACCATGAATGTGTGACCATTAACCATGTATTTGCTCCTTTGCACGATGTGTTTGCAATGTGCCGGTGCTCGCCGGCTTCTTCTTCGCTGGTGATCGCGGCTATTTTTTCTGGTCCGCGAAGTGTGCATCGAATCTAGGAATCGAAATAAAAACATGTGAATGATCCCAGGAGAGTCAGAATGTTCGTCCGATTGGATGGCCAACCCTATTCATGGCAAAGGATGAGTGTGCTAATTCTGATAGATAACTACAGAAAACATCATCACTCATCTAGCACTTGTCTCCACCTTGATATAACCCTCAGCGCTGTTTTCCGTTCAGTGTGTTACGGAAATACAACAACAAATTATATCACAAACTCCCGGTCGAGTGCAGTTAAGAGGCAGTGTCAAGGTATAGCTTGTATGAAAGAAGAGTAAACTGTCAATTTGGACAAAATGTACTAAACGTACAACAGAGTGTGAGACGGCTCTGTACTGTACATAGCCGATCATAAAACCAAAAGGAACTGGACAAATCAATACAACACAAGAACAAGCGGCTTCTTTGCAACATCACTCAAAAAGGAGGGATTTGTGTATGACCTCACATCATTACAGTAATACCACAAGGTCTGGAGTCCCCCCCCCCCCCCCCCCCCCCCCCCCCACATAGAGTCCGCAATGTGCTCTGTTGTTGACTTTTTGCGGGTTTATACTAAGCTAGGTCCCATGCATGGGGCGTGGAGCGTGCATTCGCTGGCAAAATAATGCTCCGAGCTCCCATTCAAATGCTAATAATCCACACCTTCCCACTGCGTGTTTGTGATCTGTGCTCAGCTGTCCTCTCCTTGGAAGCATGGCGCGGTGAAGCTCAGACCTTCTTTGGCTTGCGGCCCAGGTGGTAGTAGTACGCCATGGTGATGGTCAGGAAGAGGACCCGGCTGAGCAGCAGCAGCATGGCAGCATTGGGCAGCGTGCCAACCTCTATCAAGGTGATGGATGTCACTGAAACCATACAGACACACTGTGAGGCAGGGGTGTCCAAATGTTTCCCAACGAGGGCCACATACTGAGAAATGAAAGGATGCAATGGCCACTTTGATGTTTGGTAAAGCTACACATGACGACAAACTCCTGAAAATGTTAAGACAAGTTGAAAAATTGAAAGAATTTTTATTTTGCACTGTTGGATCTTAAGGTGGTTCTACGTAGAGCTTCAAAATTCACAAAGAAGAAGTGGGAATGAGACAAAAACATTTTTAATAAGCAATTTATCACAAACAAGTGAAACGGGCTGTTCGTCAGCTGATCAGAAGTTGAAGACCACCAAATGTGGATTCATTGTCATTTTCTGTCAGGTATTCACACTGTCATGAGCTCTTGATGGCAAAGGCAAAAAAGCTTTCTCTCTTTTAAGCACTGAGTTTGAACGCAGTGAGACAGTCATTTGAAACGTCTTCAAACATCCCGGGGGTTACGGAACAAAAAAGTCAAACGGTAGACCCAAAAAAGGCCACCGCCCCGAGTTGGAGGATCCAATTGGGTGTCTGTCCAGACACGACTACCACCCTGGGCCCAAATGAAGGTTGTTACTGGTCCAAAGTGCAGCCCAATAACCATCAGGGAGAAGGGTTTTAAGAAGAAAAAATGTCTTCGAAGGCTTTGTCTCCTTCAATGCCACAAAATTGCTAGTTTGGAATTTGCAGGAGAGCACGAAACATGGGACACTGAAAAGGTGGACGGTCCTGATGGCTTCCAACGTTACTAGCATGACAAGGAGATCCCACCTGAGATGTTTTGCACACGGCACACGATCCTTAAATGGGACAATGGAGCTTCAGGGTGTGCAGGGGCGTTAAACGGCAGCCGGCTATGTGGAGATGTCGCGGGGGCATCCCTCATGACTGAAGGCCCTCTTGTCTGTGTGGTAATGACTAGCTTTTTCGACAGGACAACGCTGCACTTCAGAAAAGACTTCTTCCAGAGGAATAAGCTCACTCTTTTGGACCATCCTGACTGTTCCCCTGATCTAAATCCAACTGAGAACATTTGGGGATGGAGGGCCAGGGAAGTTTACATAAATGGACTTCAGTTCCAGACAGTGGAGGCCCTACGTGAAGCCATCTTCACCACCTGAAAACACTGGCATCAAGCATGCACAAACCCATTTTTCAGCTCATTAACAAGAATGTCGCAGCTCGTCATTACGGAGTACGTCTATTTTGGTCGTGATGGAGGTGGTGGGTTCAGGTTTTGTTTTTTTTAAGCTATAGTCTTAAAAGTTTTGATGAACAGCCTGATTCAATTTAATGCTTGTTTGCAATAAAGGGCGTGAGACAAAAAAATTACTTTGAATTTTTGTGTCACTTAGATTTCTTCTTTTTGCATTTTAAGTTCTACTGAGAACCTCCTTAAGATCCAACACTGCAAAATGTAAATTCTTGCAATTTTTCAACAACGATAGTCATTACATTTTTTACGTGAGTGTATGCCAAGTTACACATATATATTTCTCAAAAAAAAACAAGAAAACCTGCATCTCAGCTTTGTGGTTTAGGTAAAAAAGTGTATTATTGGAAAAGCACTGCTCGCAGGACATTGAGCTGCTGATGGTGAAATGCAGACCTTTTTATTTACCTCGTGAGTTTAGCGCTGTGTATTTAACTGCTGTTTACATCCCACCACGAGCTAACACTGCTAACGCACTAGGCCTCCTGCATGACATCATTGATAAACACGAGACCAAACACCCAGACGCTGTATTCATTATATCTGGCGATTTCAACCACTGTAACCTCAGGACTGTCCTCCCCAAATATTACCAGCATGTGAGCTTTCCCACAAGGGAAAATAACATCCTGGACCAAGTCTACTGCAACATGAAAGGTGCTTTGAAGGCTGTTCCAAGACCCCACTTTGGTAAGGCTGACCACATTTCTATATTCCTTTATCCAACATACAGACAACTTCTTAAACAAGCTCCCCCTGTACGTACAGCAGTTAAAGTGTGGAATGAAGAAACTGATCAAGTACTTCAGAACTGCTTTGGCTGCACAAACTGGGATGTGTTTAAAACTGCAGCGGGGAGGGAAGATTGTACTGTTGATTTGGATGAATATGCTTCTGCTGTTACTGGCTACATTAGCACATGTATAGAGACTGTTACCACCACCAAGTATTACAGAAAATACCCTAACCAAAAACAGTGGATGAACTGTGATGTAAGGGCTAAGCTACGTGCTCGTTCGACTGCATTTGTCATGGGCACCGCTGATGACTACAAAAAGGCCAGATATGACCTGAGGAGGTCCATACGAGAGGCCAAAAGACAGTACAGACAGAAGCTGGAGGGCTACTATTCCACCTCAGACCCTTGGCGCATGTGGGCGGGGCTCCAGCACATAACAGACTATCGACAGCGGAGTAGCGTAGCCACGTCCAGCCATACCACACTTCCAGATGAGCTAAATGAGTTCTATGCCCGCTTTGACACCCAAACTCCTGATGAGCAGAGAGGGTGGCTGAACTTGGGGAGCACACAGGACTCACCTCTCATGGTGACATCAGCTGATGTGCGCAGGGTTCTAAACAAAACAAACCCACGAAAAGCAGCAGGCCCAGACAACATCTCAGGACGTGCACTTCGGGTTTGCTCATCAGAGCTAGCTGATGTGCTTGCTGACATATTTAACCTGTCGCTTGCACAAGCATCTGTACCGACCTGCTTTAAGTCCGCCACCATAGTGCCCGTACCCAAGAAGAGCAACGTGACCTGCTTGAATGACTATCGCCCTATAGCACTCACTCCTATTGTTATGAAGTGCTTTGAAAGAATAGTCATGACCCACATCAAAAAGAGCATCCCGGCGGCAACTGTGGACCCTCTACAGTTTGCATACCGCCAGAACCGGTCCACGGATGATGCAGTCAACACTGCCATCCACACAGCCCTTTCTCACCTACAGGGCCAGGACACATACGTCAGAATGCTATTTATAGACTATAGCTCTGCTTTTAATACAGTCAGCCCCCACAAACTCACAGATAAGCTCCTCACACTTGGCCTGTCTCCCTCCCTCTGTAACTGGGTGTTTAACTTTCTCACAGGCAGACCCAGTCAGTCAGAGTCCACAATCGCACATCCAGCTCAAGAATTGTGAGCACTGGGACCCCACAGGGGTGTGTGCTGAGTCCGCTCCTCTACACGCTCTTCACCTACGATTGCGTGGCCTCCCAGAACAACACCAGCATCATTAAATTTGCAGATGACACTACAGTCATTGGACTGATCACTAGTGGTGTTGAAACATCATACAGAAGAGAGGTGGTGGACCTCATAGCTTGGTGTCGTGATAACAATCTCCTTCTCAATACAGATAAAACTAAAGAGATGATCATCGACCCAAGAACAAGGGAAAAGGAGCCGCATAGACCCCTGTTTATTGATGAGACTGAGGTGGAGAGGGTGAAAACCTTCAAGTTCCTTGGCACACACATCAGCGAGGACCTCACCTGGTCTCACAACACCCAACAAATTATGAAGAAGTCCCAAAGGAGACTGTACTTCCTGAGAAGACCGAGGAAATTTGGCATGTCCACCACAATCCTGAGTTGCTTCTACAGATGCACTATGGAAAGTGTCCTTACCGCCTCCATCACTGTTTGGTACGGTAACTGTACAACACGTGATAGGAAGGCACTCCAGCGGGTGATCAAGACCTCACAGAACATTGTTGGGGCAGCCCTCCCCTCACTGCAAGACATTTATAAAACTAGAGTCCTACGCAGAACACACAACCTCATCAAGGACAGCACACATCCACAACACTCATTATTCACACTCCTACCGTCAGGCAGACGCTACAGGAGTTTGAAGTCCAGGACCACAAGGCTGGCAAACAGCTTTTACCCACAGGCCATCAGGCTTCTCAACGAAGCACTCACACACGCCACACGCAACACAAGCACACACACATAGCACTTTATTTATTTATTTGTATTATTTATTTGTATTCATGTCTCTTCTGTTTTTGTTGCTTAATTTATTGGTATTTATGTTTATGTGTTTATGTTTCTTATGTTCTTATTCTTTCTTGTGTTTTCTTTCTTTTCGTGGGAGAATGAACAGAATAAGATTTTCATTGCATGGTATAACTGCTGTTTTACCATGCACATGACAATAAAACTCTCTTGAATCTTGAATCTCTTGAATCTATTAGTTGCTGTTGTTTTTTTTTTTTTTTACATTTTCCAAATTTCTTCTAAAATAACCTTCATAAATTCTTCTTACAACATTTTGGACTTTATTCCCCTATTATAACTTTTACCCCAACCTGATTTTCCAGAAATACATTTTTTTCCTTTAATATTTCAATATTTTCATATTTCAACTGTAATAAAATGACTATTTTTGGGGAAACTAGGTTGGAGAAACAGCTATAATAGGAATAAAGTAAAAATATAATGAGAATGTCATAACTATGAGAAGAAATTTTGCAAGGGGAGAGTTGAAACAGTTGTAAAAAGGCAAAACAGTAAGAAAAAAAAGAATTGAATGACAAAAAAGGTGTTATGAGATACACATATTTACACATATTAACAAATCATGCTGTTTTTTTTTTTTTAGGTTGAATAAAGCCTGTTATTAGTCAAAAATATGCATACTTCAGTATATTATGTATTTTCTTGCCAAATTGATCATTTTCAAGCATAAAAATGGCTAAGTGAAGTCAATTACAAAATATCAGTCACTCAGAAGATGCATTCAAAAATGATGCGATAATATGTAGTATTCTACACCAATCACTAGGTGTCAGGAATCTTACTGCGATGTTTGGTGAGACACAAGCACCAGACTTAGTTGCCGGAACAAGAAGAAGAAGAAGAAGCTACAACTCAACATCAATTCATGTCCTCCCCCACCACCGGAACACTTACGAGCGCAAGCCTTATTTATGCCTACTTTCTTCTTATTTTGGCTACTATATTGGGTAATAGGAGTGTAAAAGTGACTGTAGGGGTGTTAGTTCATGTCTCAAGGGCTCTAATAATGTTAAAAATCGCATTTAAGAAGGTCGTAGACGAGTGTGGAATCAATCAAAATCGATAAACGAGGGCTTACTGTACTACAATGCCTGAAGCATGTTTGGGATATGATTACACTTCAAACAATTTGTTCTAGAAAGTGTTAAGTATGGAAAACGCTGTTTGTACAGAGCATGAGGTGGATTGTTTTAAAAGCTGCCTTTCCGCCAACCCCCACCCTGGAAAAAATAACAAAAAATGCAGGCTGCAACTCTATGCAATGAACACAAGAGGGCAGTTTCTGCACAGTCATGTGAATAACCCTGGCCTAAAGCTTATGGCCTAAAGCTTGGTTATCCATTCTAAGTTCAGAAGGCTTGCCGTCTCGTCATTAAGATTAGCAGTTGCCGCAAAAGGCGTCAAGAAAATGTTGTATATTACCAAGAAATTGGACGGAAAAGTAGCAAGCTTCGCTCAACAGAGTCCACTGGATGACAATCTTCTCTGCTGTGTAGAGACCATTCCAAATAATGAGTGCCAAACCTGCAGGAAGAAACTATTATGAGTCAATTGTCGCATTGAAATAAACATTCATTTGCAGCTGTAGCGAAAACAAAAAGCATGACTTGTGATATGATGTACGCGCACTAATATCACCAGTCTATAGATTCATTTAAAGGCTTCTCGATTCTGATAAAAGCTTGTGTTCTGTCATTTTGTTCCCTGCCGTTCTTCCAGGTAATTATCCTGCATGTCACTCTCCATCACACACACACACACACACACACACAAGTGAGGCTATGGAAACAAGCAGGGGCGGGCTGAAAAGTGGGACGACTTATGGACCATATTGTCACCCTGCCAGATAGTGTCTGTTTGCATGATGAGACCCCGTCCTTCAAGCCTTTTCTGCTGCTTCTTGTCGAGGAAGAAATCACCTTTCTCCTCACTTGCGAAACCCCAAAGCCAAGAAAAAGACCTTTTGTTGCTCCTGTAAGATAGCTCGTTCACATCTTCCTCTGGATGGCCATGTGTCATCACTCCTCTGTGTGAGGCAGCGTGTGTATGTATACTGTGGGGTGGAACTTCCTGATTTATTTTTTTGCATGATTGTCAGGCTTAAATGTTTCAGATCATCAAACAAATTGAAATATGAGTCAATGACAACACAACTGAACAAAAAATGCAGTTTTTAAATCAAACTTTTTACTATTAAGGGAGAAACAAAAATCCCAATCGTCCTGTGTGAAAAAGTGATTGCCCCCTAAACCTAATAAGTGGTTGGGCCCCCCTTAGCAGCAACAACTGCAATCAAGCGTTTGTGATAACTTGCAACGAGTCTCTTACAGCGCTGTGGAGGAATTTTGGCCCGCTCATCTTTGCAGAATTGTCATTCAGCCACATTGGAGGGTTTTCCAGCATGAAGCGCCTTTTTAAGGTCATGCCACAGCATCTCAATAGGATTCAGGTCAGGACTTTGACTAGGCGAGAGGTGGACTTGCTGGTGTGGTGAGCCCTGCCCATCACACTACCACCACAATATTTTACTGTTGGTATGTTCTTTCTCTCAAATGCTGTGATACTTTTACGCCAGATGTAATGTGACACACACACGCACACACTTATAGCACTTTATTTATTTATTTATTTGTATATTTATTTGTATTAATGTCTCTTCTGTTTTGTTGCTTAATTTATTGGTATTTATGTTTATGTGTTTATGTTTCTTATGTTCTTATTCTTTCTTGTGTTTTCTTTCTTTTCTTGGGAGAATGAACAGAATATGATTTTCATTGCATGGTATAACTGCTGTTTTACCATGCACATGACAATAAAACCCACTTGAATCTTGAACCTTCCAAAAAGTTCAACTTTGTCTCGTCAGACCACAGTATTTTCCCAAAGGTCTTGGGGATCATCAAGATGTTTTCTGGCAAAATTGAGACAAGCCTTAATGTTCTTTTTGCTCAGAAGTGGTTTTGGTCTTGGATCTCTGCCATGCAGTTCTTTTGATGTTGTTGTGGGGTCTTTTGTGACCTCTTGGATGAGTCGTCGCGTATAGTCAGACGCAACCTGTAGCTTGTACAAGAAGGCAATCCAAACAACACAACATGTCAACACACTTGTGGCACACAACATCAGAAACTATGGACTGCACCATGTGTGCATGCCAATAAACATCTATGCAAAATACCCAAATTACACCCACATAGTCCTGGGGCAAGGTATGCTGGGTAGCTCGTGGTATTCTCCTAACATTTTGTCGCATTTTTACAAAATATGTGGAGGAGGTCGTCAGGGCAGCAAACAAGGAGGGACGTTAACATAATCTTGATATCCAATGTTTCATATCTGTGAACTTGCGGGCCATGAATACTGAATTGCAACTGAATGTACGGGGATCTATTCTATTTACTCAGCTAGAGCTCTTTGTGCTTTTACTGTATTTCTATCGCATGTTTGGACCAACACTCACTTAACAGCGCTCCTCCATAAAGCCGAACAGAGAGACTGGTTGTGGAGAGCTCCTCCTCAAAAACCACCTCATATAGCTGGTTAGGAAACACCAGGGCCTGTGTAAAAAAGGAGACTGTTACAACACAGCAACATTCTGTCCCCCACAAATGCCCCTAAAGTGATCCCTCCAAAATACCAGCCACTATGACAAAGTTACACTGTGGAGGGCATAAACACTGGAGATATTGAATATGGACGAGCAAGGCAGACAGAGACTGAACTGTTTCTCCAGATGGCTCATGCACATACAACTGGGGAAAGAAATGGGGTAATTCATTCCTGCGTTACACAATGCCTTTGCAGTGTGAAAGACACAACTAGCTGAGCGTGTTGATGGATTCATTTCCACAGCACTTACCATTAAGGCAATCGCAGTGAAACCCACTGCTGAGATTAGCAACCACATCCTAAGAAAGGGGACACAACAGAACAGCATTGCTTTACATCAGACCTCAATGGTTTGAACAGAGTTGACACAACTTGACTTTTACTGAGTGATGGCAGAGCAGGAGTGATCTCGCAGTCTGCAGCGCTAACAGCTGCTGGCGAGTAACCGAGCTGACATCTCACCTCAGCCCGATTGGCTCTCGGACTGCAAACTTCATCTCATTCCCGAGCATCTGACTGATCTGCAAATCAAGACAGAGGAAGAAATTAGTTAAACAAATGGATAAATAGGAAATATGTGTTTGGATAGCTAGATACCGAGTCAGGTGGTTACTCATGAACTCATTCACTGCACCACCTGAACCATGTTGTAGACACTATGCTTTCTTTACACTGTTCTCTTTACTTGTCTTGCTGCTGTAACAAGTAAATTTCCCCGCTGTGGGATAAATAAAGTACATACATTCAATACCAAAGACGCAGTTATACGTTTTGATAAACCCGAACGCCCGATCCCAACAACGTAGTCACACGTCTTTTAAGTTTGTTTTTTTTGCAGTAGAGGCAAAAAGAGGTGATGACGCAGCTCTCCACAAATGCTTTTCACTTTAGAGCATCGGTCTCAAACTCGTGGCCCGCCGGGTCATATTTTGCGGCCCGCGACTAGACATGGAGGAGTAGTCTAAATGCTATAAAAAATATTTCTTTTTGATATGATTCTACTTTATAGCATTGATCTACTAGAGAGACATGAGATGTGTTGTCCGAAGGAGTTTAAAATAGCTTTACTGTTTTTCAGACACCAGAACTAAAATCCTGTTTACACTTACTGTATGTTGCTAAAACATCCTCATTCTTTTTGTACCATTGCTGCTTGTAGTCTGGTTAAAATATGCTGCAAAAATTCCACCCCTTTTGTATCGCTCGTCTTCATTAGGGTCACGAGTAAGCTGGAGCCTATCCCAGCTGAATGCAACAAAATACAAACTATGAAATGTATTTATGTGTCATACCGTATTGTGGGGTACCCTGAGATTCCCAGCCCTATTCCCAATACTTCACGCGGCCCAGCCACAACCAGACCCTATGTCCAGCGGCCCCCAGTGAAATGGAGTTTGAGACCCCTGCTTTAGAGCAATTCTAAGCCACAGAAACGGCCACAAGGTGGCAGAGGTACATTTGATAAGATAAGTCACACATGACAGGAAGGAGGAAGTCAGAGAGCTTGGAGGAGTGTAGCGGGCAGAAGGTGAGGCATTGTAGGGAAATTTGAACACATGCACACGCACCTACACACACACACACACACACACACCCACCTACACACCTACACACACACACACACACACACACACACACACACACAGTTTAGTTCCAAATGTGAAAACTGCTAATAGTTTATGGTGTTATATTTGGAAATAAATTGTTATTTTGATGTACGGCATCCATTTCTTGTGTTGTTTATGTTGTCGTATAGTTATTTAGATGTTTGAGCTGTCACAAAAGCAAAATAAATGAGTCAAAGAGAAAGTTGAAATCTATCTTTTTCTCCCTTTTCAAGTTGGGAACTGATACTGTGTTGAGTGTTTATATAGTCCTCGAACACAATATTCTGTGTGCCTTGAAAAATCTGTCAAAAGCGTCTAAAATGGCTGGTCCTGGAAGGGCTGAATTTTCAAAACTGGCTGGGATTGAATGAGTTAATTAACATATGTAGAAAACCCGTCAGAGTGGAGCTGCAAAATTCGAAGTGTGATATGACGAGAAACGACTGAATTATTTTATATCGTGTGTATTTATTGAATAAAACAGAAAGCTGCTTGCAGAGCATGAAGGCTTTTTTTTTTTTTTTTTTTTTTTTTAAATAAAAATCAAAACATTTTGTCCAAACCCTTCAATTCTAACAGCAGTGATTTCCCTCCTCCCCTCAGACTGTTATTGTGCTCTGGTCAGATGAGCATCGGTGCAATAAAAAATACAGTGAAGCGTGAAAAGCGCCGAAGCAGAAAAGTTGAATAATTTTCTAGCTAGGAGGTGCTTACAAGGAACTCGCTATCAATTCCAAAGTCATTTTCTGCTCGACAAGACTGGCCCTGAAATGTCACAACAAGGGAGAAGTTGACTGATATCATAGTAGTGATATACAACAACTACAACTTTCTCCATATCTACGGTTAGGATTTTAGGAATAAAAAAAAAATAATTGCAGCGTTTCCCACGGGATTGCAATCCATTTATGGTGGTGCATAATTGGCAATGGGGTATGTGATTGTAATGGACGCTGTAGGAGAGAGAAATACGGCTGTGGGACAAAACCACAAGTAAATAAAATCGTGAAAAGCAAAAGAATTGCGTTTGGAAATACAAATGAACTTTCTTCTGTCGCTTTTTTTTTTTCTCCCTTAAAAAAAACAAACAAGACCGAGCAGTCTGTGAGTGCTTCCAGATGGGGGAGGGGCTCACAGTAGTATCTGCTGCTTGTTGAGATGAGCGATACAGGCTTTCATGTCAGTCTCCAAATTGCTCCAAGAACATAAAAAAAAGCCACTAGATTAGTCACTAGAGACAGGATTGAATACTCGCTAAACCGAGGGTGTCCAAACTTTATCTACCAAGGACCTCTTCAGGGAGAATAACATCACTCTTGTGGACCATCCTGCATGTTCCCCTCATTTAAATCCCATAGAGAACATTTGGGGATGGATGGCAAGGGAAGTTGATAAAAAAGACCATCAGTTCCAGACAGTTGATGCCCTTGGTGAAGCCATCTTCACCACTTGGAGCAATGTTCCCACTAGCCTCCTGGAAACACTGGCATCAAGCATGCCCAAAGCCATTTTGGAAGTGATGAACAAGAACGGTGGAGCTCCTCATTACTGAGTCCTACTGAGAACATTTTTTGTTCTGGTTTGGAGAGTTTTTGTTATTTTTTGAGCTACGGTCTTAAACTTTTGATCAGCTGATAAACAGCCTATTTCAGTTGAATTGTTGCTTTCATTAAATGACTTTTTCAAAGTGCTTTTTGTTTCACCTCCCCTTCTTGTTTTTGCATATTGTAGCTCTACTTAAAACCTCATTAAGATCCAAATGTGCTAATTCTAGCAATTGTTCAACTGGTCTTAAGATTTTGATCAGAAGTGTATTATGGGGAAAAGTCATAATTACAAGAATAACATTTACATTTACATAACATTTTCCAAAATGGTTAGGAAAAAAAACCCCAGCAGAAATGGGGAAAAAAACTTTAGGAAAATAACGTCAAAATAAGAGAAAAATGTTTAATATTTTAACTATAAAAAACCCAATAAAAAAAACATAAAATCACTATTGTATTTTCCGCCGTCCTGTGCTTCCAGGAAAACATGTATAGTCGTGACAGCCATGGCAGCTGAGCATCAACTAACAGTACAGGATTGAATTGGCAAATAGCGGTGGGGGAGAAACAGGAGATGAAGAAATACAGTGTTGTGGGAGAGATGCTTCACCGCAGCTGCAACGTCAGGTTTTTTCACCATTAATTGCTCGGTCAGAAACGGGCGGTAAACAGAGAAGGAAAAATGTCCGGGCGAAATACAGGCTGCACGTGCAAGCATGTGCGCGCTTTTCATCTGATGGATTTTGACAGTTTTATAAAATCACATTGTGAAGGCTTTGTCTCTTGCTGTCAGACCACTGAAGGAGCGTACCGGCGCATTAAGAAGCAAGCTGTGAACCCTGGCCAACATCTCCTGGCACATATTGCCGTGTAAATGGAACACCTCAGTCTCACTTGATGACGGGTATTCCTACCTCAGCAGGAGAGAGGGCAGGAAGAGGCAGCCAGTGAGGCACCAGTCACTAAGCACTTCCTTCCTTTGTTTACAAAGCCACATGGACTTGAGAATGCACTTGTTTCCTTTTTAGAGCAACGCTTGATTCATTCTAAAATTAGGGTGAATGTCTAATTGAAACGGAATTAACACATCCTGTGTACCATGCACTTCTCACACCCAAAAACCTGACCACAAGACGTTTCAGAGCACGGATATTAAGCATTAACAGCTCCTCCCCTCTGTCAGATTTCAATACTGTATTTATGCTCTGTGAAAGGGATGTGCATAGCAGATGACATCATATGCTACCACCGTCACATGCCCGTTTCCTTCAACTCTGCCCACCAGGATTATTTTTCAGCACCTTAGAACAATATTTTCTGGACTCTTGATATTTGAGCCTGTCTGCAGCAATAAGTGCAAGAAGCCTTCTTGGACCAACAAGTGTATGTATGTCATTTGTTTCTAGGAATGTGGATACTTCTAACCATACTGTGTATAGTTTTTCGGCACTACACTAAGTCCCCAACTAATGAACACAATTGGTTCCAGACGACCGTTCGCTAGTCGAATAGTTCTTAAATAGGGGAAAGGTAATATTACCAATGATATACTGTGGCTTGAAAAAGTATTCATACATCTTGAACTTTCCCATATTTTGTCACGTTCCGACCACAAACATAAATATATTTTATTGGCATTTTAGATGAAAGATCAACACAAAGCGACACACAATTGTGGAGTAGAAGGAAAATTGTACATGACTTAAAATTTTTTTTTTAAATAAAAAAAATGAAAAATGTGGTGTGCAAAAGTATTCAGCCCCTAAACTGAGTGCAACCAGTTGCCTTCAGAGGTTGCCTGATGATTGCTGAATGATCAGCTGTTGACCTAATGATCAAATGGAGTCCACCTGTGTGTAATCTAACCTTAGTATAAATACAGGTGTTCTGTGACGGCCTCAGAGGTTTGCTAAGAGGACACTGGTCAGTGAACAGCATCACAAAGTCCAAGGAACACACTAAACAGGTCAGGGATAAAGTTGTGGAGAAGTTTAAAGCAGGGTTAGGTTATAAAAACATTTCCCAAGCTTTGAACATCTCACGGAGCACTGTTCAATCCATCATCAAGAAATGGAAAGGGTATGGCACAGCTGCAAACCTACCAAGACATGGCCGTCCACCGAAACTTACATGCCGAAGAAGGAGAGCACTGATCAGAGACGCAGCCAAGACGCCCACGGTAACTCTGGAGGAGCTGCAGAGATCCACAGCTCAGGTGGGGGAGTCTGTCTATAGGACAACAATTAGTCGTGCACTGCACATATCTGGCCTTTATGGAAGAGTGGCAAGAAGAAAGCCATTGTTGAAAGAAAGCCATAAGAAGTCTCAGTCAGTCAGAGTCCACAATCGCACATCCAGCTCAAGAATTGTGAGCACTGGGACCCCACAGGGGTGTGTGCTGAGTCCACTCCTCTACACGCTCTTCACCTACGATTGCGTGGCCTCCCAGAACAACACCAGCATCATTAAATTTGCGGATGACACTACAGTCATCGGACTGATCACTGGTGGTGTTGAAACATCATACAGAAGAGAGGTGGCGGACCTCATAGCTTGGTGTCGTGATAACAATCTCCTTCTCAATACAGATAAGACTAAAGAGATGATCATTGACCCAAGAACAAGGGAAAAGGAGCCGCATAGACCCCTGTTTATTGATGAGACTGAGGTGGAGAGGGTGAAAACCTTCAAGTTCCTTGGCACACACATCAGCGAGGACCTCACCTGGTCTCACAACACCCAACAAATTATGAAGAAGTCCCAAAGGAGACTGTACTTCCTGAGAAGACTGAGGAAATTTGGCATGTCCACCACAATCCTGAGTTGCTTCTACAGACGAAAGTGTCCTTACCGCCTCCATCACTGTTTGGTACGGTAACTGTACAACACGTGATAGGAAGGCACTCCAGCGGGTGATCAAGACCTCACAGAACATTGTTGGGGCAGCCCTCCCCTCACTGCAAGACATTTATAAAACTAGAGTCCTACGCAGAACACACAACCTCATCAAGGACAGCACACATCCACAACACTCATTATTCACACTCCTACCGTCAGGCAGACGCTACAGGAGTTTGAAGTCCAAGACCACAAGGCTGGAAAACAGCTTTTACCCACAGGCCATCAGGCTTCTCAACGAAGCACTCGCACACGCCGCACGCAACACAAGCACACACACATAGCACTTTATTTATTTATTTATTTATTTGTTTGTATTATTTACTTGTATTAATGTCTCTTCTGTTGTTGCTTAATTTATTGGTACATATGTTTATGTGTTATGTTTCTTATGTTCTTATTCTTTCTTGTGTTTTCTTTCTTTTCTTGGGAGAATGAACAGAATAAGATTTTCATTGCATGGTATAACTGCTGTTTTACTATGCACATGACAATAAAACTCTCTTGAATCTTGAATCTTGAATCTTGAATTTGCAGTTTGACAGAAGCCATGTGGGGGACACAGCAAACGTGTGGAAGAAGGTACTCTGGTCAGATGAGACCAAAGTGGAACTTTTTGGCCTAAATGCAAAACGTTATGTGTGGCGGAAACCTAACACTGCACATGACTCTCAACACACCATCCCCACTGTCAAACATCGTGGTGGCAGCATCATGTTGTGGGGCTGCTTTTCTTCAGCAGGGACAAGGAAGCTGGTCAGAGTTGATGGGAAGATGGATGGAGCCAAATACAGAACAATCTTGGAAGAAAACCTGCTGGAATCTGCAAAAGACTTGAGATGAGATGAGACTTTAGGATCACCTTCCAGCAGGACAACGACCCTAAACATAAAGCCAGAGCTACAATGGAATGGTTTAAAACAAAACATATTCCTGTGTTAGAATGGCCAAGTCAAAGTCCAGAACTAAATCCAATCGTGAATCTGTGGCAAGATCTGAAAACTGCTGTTCACAAACGCTCTCCATCTAATCTTGCTGAGCTTGAGCTGTTCTGCAAAGAAGAATGGACAAAAATTCCAGTCTCTAGATGTGCAAAGCTGGTAGAGACATACCCCAAAAGACTTGCAGCTGTAATTTCAGCGAGAGGTGGTTCCACCAAGTATTGACACAGGGGGGCTGAATACTTTTGCACACAACATTTTTCAGTTTTTTATTTTTAAAAAAATTTGAAAGTCATGAACAATTTTCCTTCTACTTCGCAATTGCGTGTCGCTTTGTGTTGATCTTTCATCTAAAATGCCAATAAAATATATTTATGTTTGTGGTCGGAACGTGACAAAATGCGAGAAAGTTCAAGGGGTATGAATACTTTTTCAAGCCACTGTAGGTACTACATGTACGTGTATACATATACAGTATATGCGTATGTATGTAAATATGAGTTTGGATGTAGTAGTAATATTAAACGAGAATAACTAATAAAAAATAAAAATGAAATTATATAAAAAAATGATATAATAATACGTAATGATAAATGTTATTTACCTTTGAAGAGGAGTGGTCGAGCATACGTCGTTGGTGGTGGTGGAGGAGGCGGAGACATTGAAAAAAGGACAAATCGTCATCGTTAGACTCTTCTAAAAGAGGTAGTGTTCCATGGGTGGTGTAGAATTATAAGCAGACCTATTAACTCTTCATAAACTTTAATCACAAGCTGTGCCGGGTTGCATGTACAGCTACAATTTAGCTTTTCTTCAGTCTCCTCCCACTGGTCTTAATCACCTGTTAGTCCCATTAGCAGTGTCACAGTGCCCTCTACTGGTCAAGCATGTGAAATATGGACTTACTGTAAATAGAAATAATTATGAGCTTTATAAGGCAAAACACATGAAAATATAGACCAGTCGGCTTGTGTTTGTATCTACGAGTGTTCGCATGTCGGATGTTCGTTAGTAGGGGACTTGTGCTAATGTTAGCTATAGCTAATGTAATGTGAATTACTCCTGTGTGGGATCAATAAAGGTCTTATGTTAGCCATCTGACAAGATCAAATACATTGTTTTTGGTGCCTAACTGTTTCCCAAGTATATTAGTGCGTGTGTGAATGTATAAATGAGAGGCATTGACTTACATTTCTTTGTAGAAAGGCGCTTTATGAAAGTCAGTAAATTTACAGCGCAGCCTTGCCACATCCAATATGGCGGCGACGTTGACTTGTCACGGCAGTGGACAAACCCACTCGATGCGTTGTCTATCCATGTCTATGGTAGAGGTGTGTAGTGTGCAGAAGGTTACGCCTTGTGTGGAAATCTTAATGCAAGCACACACGCACACACGTGCACGCACCTAGTTCAGTTCCAAATGTGAAAATTGTACATAGTTCATGGTGTTATATTTGTAAATGAATTGCTATTTTGATGTATAACAACCCTTTGTTGTTTATGTTGTGGCATAGTTGTGTAGATATTTGAGCTGTTAGAAAAGCAAAACGTGTGTGTCAAAGTTAAAGTTATGCTTGAAATGTATCTTTTCACAAAAAGCTGGTTTCTCCCTTTTTTTATTTTAAGTTGGGAACTGATATTTTCCTGAAACTTACAGACGTTCTACTGCTACTAAAGATTCTGAAATACAAAATGTGAGTTGTGGATACCAGCAATTTGTGATCTCATTCAATCCCAGTCATTTTTCAAATGGTTCCAAACTTTAGCCAAGAGAAAATACACTGCAAACAAACTGAATCAACGGAGTGTTGAATACATTCTTTGTGCCTGTTGTGTATCAAACACCATCTGATGTCACTTTCAGCTCGTTTGCGTATCATCATTTTGTGACATGAAAAAGTCTGTGACAAAGACCACGAAAGAAATAATACCAAACGATACAACTTACATTTCAGCTGTGGTAATTCCTCACCAAACGCACTTTGCTGCATTCAAAACATGGACTTTGACCAAACTCGTTACACCTCATGAAACTTATTCCACACACAATGTTGCTAAAAGCCAATCAAAAGAAGTGTACAGTGTTCCCTCACTCCATCATGGTTCACTTTTCGCGGATTCGGTCTTTAGCTGATTTTTTTTTGTGCAATTATCGTGCTTTTTAAAAGCAATTTCACAGTGTAAGACTGCTGTTAGAGGCCGAGCCTGACCGTTTAAGAAGTTGAGTGTTGTAGTCTTCTGTGTCCTGATTGGTTGTAGACCATCCATGTCTTCCTGTTGTGGTCATGGCTAGCTAGCTAACAGTGTGAGCTGCACTGATCTGTACACTAAGTCCCCTACTAACGAACATCCAACGTGCGAGTACTCGCCGATACGAACACAAGCCGACTGGTCTATTTTCTTTTCTTTTTTTTTTTTTAAATTGCCATATCTTGTCATTTACATTTTTTCGAAATACAAAAGGCGCTATTTTTGTATTGTGCGCCATTCCGCCGCTACGAATGGTGGGTAAGCAGCATCCCTCTCGCACAATCTTTGTCAGTTCGTCGCTGATAACATCTCGAAGCACACCATTTGTGCCCCATTCGATACTTTACAGAGACGTTCATTATCCGTTATCATGGCTGATAAATGGAGTGCTAGTGCTAGTAGTAGTGGCTGAAAACGTCAAGCAATTTCTATGGAAACAAAGGTGGCCATCATCAGGAAGTTGGGCGGTGGCGAGAAAATGGCTAATGTAGCGCGTGCTTATGGAGTTAATTGCTCAACAATAGGAACAATTAACAAAGGCAAGGTTCGAATGATGGAACATGTGAAGACTTCTGTACCAATGGCATCCACTATCATTACAAAGAGGAGTCTAACGAGGACGAAGATTTGTCCTTTTTTTCCCCAATATCTCCGCTGCCTCCTCCACCACCAATGACGTATAGTCGACCACTCCTCTTCAAAGGTAAACATTTATCATTACGTATTATATCATTTTTATTATTGTTTTTTTCAATGATTATCCTCGTTTAATATTACTACTACATCCAAACTCATATTTACATACATACGCATATACTGTATATGTATACGCGTACATGTAGTACCTATATCATTGGTAATATTAATTTTGATTCGACTTAAGAACGATTCGACTTAAGAACGGTCGTCTGGAACCAATTGTGTTCGTTAGTTGGGGACTTAGTGTACTAATAAATCTGGATGGCTCATACGTCGCGCCCACCCAAGCAAGCCGCTGAAGCCAAAGAGACGCCATCTTACTACTCACATCTCGACTACGTTGGCACAGCGTACATAGTGTACAGAGCAGATCAGGAGGCTCGCAGAACATCTATATTTTAAATTAAAAAGCGGGGAGATTCTCCCATTCCTTCAAGTAACGCAACCTTCGTCCCTTAAAAACCATTTGATACGTTATTCTCTATCTTTTGCTATATTAAATGTACTTTTTCCCCTTCCAATTCTCATTGCCTTTGGGACAAAATTCTACCTTGCACCCTGGCTCAGCACTCCCCTATAGCAATGATAGTTTTACTCCTCTAGAAAGAGATTTTCATTTGAACTGCATATCCCATCCCTTTTTTCCACTAAAATCCATGGTCATGATCCTTTACTTTTTATTCTTACTTTCATACAATTCACTATGCTCTCGTCTGTACAAAATATGAATCATAAAAGAGACAAGTTTTAAAATCATTTCACATTTTGCTGATTTTTTTATGATTTTTTGTTTGTGTTATGAAATAGAAATAACCTCTTTTCTGATATAGTAATATATTTTAACAAAAAACACAGGAATAATATGTAATATAATATGTAATAATATATAAACATTGTCTCCATATGGGGGTTCATTTTAAATTCGGGTAAAAAAAAAAAAAAAAAAAAACGTATTTTTTAACATTTGCAAGCAACCGCAAATGATTTAGTAGTCTAGTTGCGGTTGTTTGTTTCCATATCCTCCACGGCCTCCTATGTAAAGCCGTTATGACTCAGCTATGGTATGATATCGACAGAATTTCAAAAAAAAGATCATACCCGAGTCCTTATGACTAAGCTCAAGCACACCTGTTGTGCGAGGTTAGCCTGAAGACTAACCTTGCATTTAGTGTGAGTGGGTAACAAACTAACAACAGACTTAACAACTCACTAGTTCTTCCATAAGTCATTGTTCGAGAAGTGTTTCTTGAGAGTGGCAATATGGTGGCCATGTGGCTTCACAAGTCATCGCCAACGAGCTATCCAGACATATTATACAGATCAGTGGTGAGCTGCTGCTGGGTGCCAATATTGTAAACAGTAAAGCCCTCGCCCTGACAAAACCCACAACACCGACGAAACGGTCTGCACCCAAATGGCATAAGAAGCCAGCCGGACCACCGGACCAAAGAAAGGCAGAAGCTACGCGGCCGGAGCCGCTGACAAACCGAAGCAAAGCAGGCCACGCGGCTGGAACAAACGAATCCTCGGCTCATGGATTGCGATGTGTGGGGAATAAACACGACAGCAGATGCAACACGCTTCAGCAAGGACACAAAAACGCCACAACCGAACGGCAAAGAGCCACGGTCAGTGAGTCAATAATTTTTTGTGTCCAACCAAGTAGGTTGTTCATTAAAATTCAAATGAAGATTTAAACTTTTGAGAGCGTTTAAACAACACAGAAATGTGAGGATATTTTAATGCTTGTCTGTTTATGGTGAGGGGCTTTACAGGCCTCAAAACATATATAATGTTGGTTAACAAATGCAGTTGACTACTTAGTGGATTTCACTTATTGCAGGCGACTTTGGTAACCTCTCCCCCCGCAATAAACGAGGGAACATGTATATGCAAATGAGCTGACATCTGCATTGACACACAATGTGAAATGAGTATTTGTGCATCATTTCTCAGCTTATTTTTGTCAATATTCAGACAGTAACGAAGTGACACCGAGTCAAAATCAGAAATATTGTGATTTTTATTCAAGTGCAATTTTTGCATTTCTTAAGAGTCCATTTTATTTTCACTGTTTAACTGTTTTTCGTCAAATTTATTGTTGAATTGATTTTATTTAAAAGCTCTTGACATTCCACTTACAATGTTTGACACTTGTTTAGTTTATTACTTTTGATACGGTGTACTTGCATTATTAGGCCATATATTATCATTACATTCTTTGGAAAGCAGTGGAAGAAGGCCTCTCATGCAGCTAGAGATGGTCTACTCCAGAGACACATCAAAGTTACGCAGAGCTTGAGAAAACTGCGAAAGAGGAAGGAACACACAAGAACACCGTTCTATAAAAAGCCTTTCAAGTTTGTCAAGGATCTATTTGCTAAGGAAAAAAGCAGAACCCTCAAAACTCCAAAGCAAGAACATTTGGAAAAGGCCCATCTTGACATGAAAAGGCACGAACCACTAGTCAGCCCACATGATATCCCACCTATTCAACCTCCTAAATTCCATCTGGAAACTGGCCCTCCAAAATGGAAGGAAGTAGAGAGCATAGTATGACGCGCAAGATCGGCATCAGCCCCTGGACCAAATGGAGTGCCTTATAAGCTGTATAAGAACGCAACAGATGTTCTACGCTATCTGTGGAGGCTCATGAGGATAGTAAGGCAAAAGGGAATAATACCCAAGGCGTGGCGAAGGGCTGGAGGTATGCTAATTCCCAAAGAGAAGGATGCAGCAGATGTCAGTCAATTCCGGCCAATCTGCCTTCTCAATGTTGAAGGGAAAATCTTTTTCAACCTAATAGTACAGAGACAGTCCACCGACCTGGAGATAAACATATCACAAGCCTGGGCAGATGGGACAATGCAAGCCTCAGGGACAAAGCCCAGGTACAGACACTAAGGCAGGACATCACCACCAGTCTGGACACTATCAACAAGACAATGCTGCCAGGGAAGCTCAAACTCTGGTGCCTAGAATTGGGACTTCTCCTAGGCTAATGTGGCCACTCACAATCTACAAGTTCCAATGACATCATTGGAGAAGATGGAGCGAAACATAACTTTGTATGTGAAGAAGTGGCTTGGGGTCCCACGCTGTCTGACCAACACCAGCATCTATGGCAAAGGACTCCTTTAACTACCCTGCCTCACTGAAGAATACTACAGATGACATGGAAGGAGTCCAGAGATCAGACCGTCAGCAATGCTGCACCACTTCTGTTAACGGAAGGAAATGGACACCATCCGATGCAGTACAGCACGCTACGTTAGCCCTGTGAAACTGAAGCTTCACAAAGGAGGAAAATTGTGGTAGAAGAGGTGCACCGTCAGGAGAGGCTGAAAGAAGCACAAAGGCTGTCTGTTGCACAGCATGGACAAGCATGGCATGAGGTGAGATGGCATGGAGAGGAGAAAGCTCACCAAGAGGCAGCTCTGGGAAATGAAAGCAAGAAACATCAGTTTCATCATAACATATGATGTGCTCCCATCCCCAAAAAATCTTCACCAGTGGTATGGCGAGGACCCAACCTGCGCCCTCTGCCCAAATTCAGCAACTCCAACACATCTTGACCAGTTGTAGCACCAGCCTCACACAAGGCTACTATATCTGGAGGCACAATCAGGTCTTTAAGAATCTGGCAGCAGCCCTTGACAGCAGGAGGAACACCATCAACTCTTTGCCCTTGAGAGCTGCCAATTCCATCTCTGTGCCAACATTCATTCGAGAGGGACAGAAAGCGCATAACCATCCCACTACCAAAACAGAAAATGGACATCTAGCCATGGCCCGGGATTGGAGGATGCGAGTTGATATTGACAAGAAACTAATCTTTCCCCCTGAGATTGCAACCGCCAACCTCAGGCCAGGCTTGGACATTGGTCCCCTTCACTAAAGGTAGTCTACATCATAGAGCTCACAGTCCCATGGGAGGTTTCCTCCAAAGAGGCATACGAACAAAAGAAACTGCGCTACACAGACCCGGCAGCAGATGCACAACAACGGGTTTTCTCCGGGTACTCTGGTTTTCTCCCACACTCCAAAAACATGCATGTTAGCTTCATTGGCAACTCTAAATTGTCCGTCGGTATGAATGTAAGTGTGAACGATTGCTTGTCTATATGTGCCCTGCCATTGGCTGGCGACCAGTCCAGTGTGTACCCCGCCTCTTGCCCGAAGTCAGCTGGGATAGGCTCCAGCATACCCGGGACCCTAGTGAGGATAAGCGCCGCAGAAGATGGATGGATATTCAAGATAGCTTAGCGGTTAGCACTAGTAAAAAGACTAGTTTCCGTGTAAGAGCTATAATTTTTTTTAAGCATCATTTGGGACACGGGTTCAAAAGTACTAATCTGGCACCGGTATCAGATAATATGTAAATGATACCCAACGCTATGTATTACTGGAAATGCATCACTGTCCATATGTGCATGTACTGTACATGTGAAGGATCATTAAAATAATGTACACGTCAAGCAAGGACAGCCAACCATTACTCACAGGAGCTGCGGGAGCTCACGGGATTGTGTGAACTAGATTCATTGAAGCATAAGAAGCCAATGCACACAAAAGGACATTTTAAGAGTCATCGGCCAATTAGATAGCTTTTCTCAGAGGCTGTGCGTTCATGTATGTGCTGCTGCTTCACAGTTACACCAGCCACGATTTGCCGTTTCTCAATCCACATCACTGGAATGCGTTCCCTTAAAAGCAATCTGACCTTTGAACGGTGAACTTCCCCATCGTCATCTTCTCCGCCAACTCCAAGAATCTTCCGGCTTTTCAGGCGGCTTATCAAATCAGTCTGACTGTGCTTCTTCATCAGAGGAGGGTGTGGTTTAGCAGCCATGGTCCACACGCCTGTGGAAAAAAACAAAACAAAACACAAAAATCTTGAACGTACTGGAAAACATGCAGGGGTGTTTTCAACTGAGGGCCACATACAGTACTGAAAAATAAGATTATTGCTGACTTTTCCATTTTTGCTGTTTTTTTGTTAATTTATATTTTTAGAATGTGCAACAGGGCCAATTAAAAAACAGCCGTGGGCCGCAAATGGCCCCTAGGCTGCACTTATGACACCCCTGATCTGGAGGATCAGATTAGCTCACAGTTGAACTAAAGGGACTGTTCTGTGGATGGTATCTGAGGCAGGAGAAAGAAGGGGGCTGCTGCTTCTGCTCCAGAATACGATGGACTACCCTCAACAAGATAAATCTGTAGTACGTCTCATCTCATGGGGGGGGGGGGATCAATGCACCATTATTTTCTTCCATCTATTTCATTTTCATCTGGTTAGCTGGCACAAAAGGGAGCATGGATGTAGTGGCAAAACAATTTGCAGCAATCAAAGTCATATTGTTTGTCCACCACAATACTTAAATACACACATACACACACACATTTTATTAACTCATACAAATCATCATAAGCGTCTCAGACAGCTTAAAGCTTTTTGCTATGTTAAAAGGAAGGTTTGTCAATGTAAACCACCGTAACAGCAGGGCACACTGCAGAGGGCCCATTGATTTGTGCTAATGAGCATTTCCTATAAGGACTTAACATAGGCAAGCAATAGTCAAATCAAGAGACATCATCGTTGGCTCAATAATCACAACCTCCACCACTGATGAATCGCTGGGGGTCAAAGGGCATACACAAACATGTGTGCAAACCCCCCCCATACACACACAGAATGGCCTGTCTACAATTCAGTACAGCTCCATTGGGATTTTTCATCAAATCAAAGCACATTATTGTCGTGAATATGAAAGGTTTGTAGATATTTTGTCAGACCAAATGAGTCAGCATAATGTGAATGATAGTATACACTCACCTAGTGTGATTGTACAGCGCTGCAACCATAATATTAACTATTGTTAGATTGATAATATACTGTAATGTATATATATATATATATATATATATATATATATATATATATATATATACATACATACAGTATATATATATATATACTGTATATACACACACACACAGTAATAATATACTGTACAGCAATCCGTCGGTTATTGCGATTGGTTCCAGACATGACCTTGATGAGTGAATTTCCACTGAGTAGTAATCCTTATTTATACATCCTTTTGTAGTTAGAGCATATAAAACCTGTTTATCACCTTCTAAGTACAGTTTTTTTTTTTTACATTATGAGAGCCTTCTAGAGCATAGAAAACCTGTTTATAACCTTCTAAATACACTTTAACATTATGAGAAACCTCTCGAGCATAGAAAACCTGTTAATGACCTTCTAAATATGTTTTTTAACATTGAGATCCCTCGAGAGCATAGAAAACCTGTTTGACTTTCTAAATAAATTTAACATGAGAGCCCTGTAGACATGAAATAACATTCCAACAGTCACCTTTACTCTCCTATTACCCAATATAATAAGAGACAATAAGCCATGTAAAGGCTGTGCGCTCTAAGATGAGGAGAGACAGAGAAGGAGAGCACGCCACACTATGCTGTCTAATGACCTTTTCATCAGTTATTATATATTTGCTATCATTTATTATGACTGTTATATAATTTTGTTATGTTTACACTTGCACCCATTTTGCCTCTGGACTGTCCCGCAATTTGCCGTGACAATGTGTGATCTTTATTTACGGCACACCTGAAAAAGTATAGACTAGTTTGTGCATGGTTTGTGTTCTGTTTACGTATAACACACACGGCACGCAATTCGTGACCAAACATAGTGCGCATTGGCACAAACTGACCACGCTATTAACACCTAAGTTATAAGTTATTTACACCTTGTCAAGTACTGCATACATCTCGTGCATGACAAGAGGACTACGTGCATCCGTGAAGCAGCCTTGGCATTATTTCCTCCCGCGTGACGCCACAAAACAGCAGGCAGCACCCTAGCTTTGTTAATTCCTCTATTTGCGAGGGACCTAAGATGTTGAACTCCAGAGAAGAAGGTCATGCAGAAATGAAAAGGTAGGTCTATACTATCTCGCACCTGCAGAAAGAGTATGTGCAAAGAGCAGGAGGGATGCATAAAGCAGAAAAAAGGAGGCAAGGACAGCGTGGGAGAAGGAATTACTGACTACTTGTAGAAGACATCGCTTTGGGCATAATGACGTGAGAATTCCCCCCGACTTGCTCTAAGAGGTGGTGGAAAGTTGACCCATTCATGTGAATGAGACATGCTTTGCTGTGCATTGCCTGCATTGTTTAGGCATAGGTTGCCGTGCGCTCAAGACAGGTACACGGAAATTATGCGTGCCACAAATTTTGAACATTTGATTTTATTTTTTTTTATTGTGCACTGGCACGCAGCCCCCGCACAGTTTACACATGTCACACCTGTTTACCCGCAAAACTGCGTACCTCTATGGGGACAAAATGCGTTCAAAGACGAGTAAACGAAGCTTATGTCTTCAAAATCTTTCTTCTTTCCAAACAGAAAAGTAAAACATACGAATGGAAAACCCACATTCAAATCATCTTGCATAGTTTTGCTTGGGTTTGTTGTGCAGCATGCTCCAAATGGACTTGTAATATATCTAACAAGAGCCATGATCCCTGCAGTGCTGATCTGCTTCAGCACCGTGGTCCCTGATTGTGCGACACTTTACATTCTTTTAGTAAACCACACATTCTTCTTGTATGCTCAAATACCCCAGCTTGGGTCTGCCCTTTGAATCTGTCTAACACAGCTTCTTAACTTGCCAATGCAGTGCTGATGCAGTTGCCTAGCAACTGACAATGGTCCAATCACCTTCTCATCATAGAAAACACCTGTTATGATTGCAACTGGCTATGACGATGAGGTCTCAGCTGAGAGCCAATGATCATTCAGCTGACATTATTCCTGACACCAGAGGGGATACTTCAACATACACCAAGACCATTCAATTAGTATTCAGTCAACAGGAGTCACGACATGTTTTCATAATGAAGGAGGATGTGGAAACAAACCAGAGTTGAAGAGGCACTAACACTCCTCAGGGATAAAATGATTCTTGAGAAACAATTCAAACTGGGAAAAATGCAACACACATGAGGGGTTGAATTGATGACAATTCTAACTGGGTCATTCTCCCGAGAAGTAAACAGGTTTTCTGTGCTCCAACTACAAAAATATTTAATTTGTAAATGAGGATCACGGTCCGCTCTGAAACCAATTAACCATGATAAACGAGGGATTACTGTATTGACTTTCAGCTTCTATGGCATGAATTTGTCTCCTTGTTGGTGAAAACGGTCCATCCGGCTTCTTCATCTTCTTCTGAGAATTTAATGTTAATGCTGCACTGTGAGTCTTGCACATGCAGCATGTGGCGGTCCCACTGTATACGTGCAAGAAGGGTAATCGTATAATCGATGTGTGTTAGCCTTAAAAAGTTGATCTAATTAGCGTGTTTACAGAACTGGCATCCATGTGTCGATGCTTGTTCCAGCTGGTAGCCCTGTTGCTCCCAGATGAAGGAGAAGGTTCTCCAGGCTCTGGCTTCTCCTTGGCACCATTGCTAGCCATAGGCTGTGCTGCACTGCAATTTTTTATACCGTGTGCATAGAGCTGTCAGTGCCACTTACTGACAGTAAAAAACAAAACAAAAACAAAAACAAAAAAAACATACCTGTGGCCATTTTTGTGTGTTGCATCATAGTTATCACAACACACAATCCGTCAATGTTACTGTTGTGAATGTCACTTTCTTGACTTTGCTGTGACTTCATGTTGCATGTGGTTGAACATGGTTCGTGGAACGTGTTGTGGTCGTGACCGCCACAACCAAGATGGTGTCGGTTCAGAATACTCGCTGGGGATGTGTCAAAATCACAACTTCATTTTGCTCCTATTTCATAGTTGTTCATAGTTGTTTATGTAAAAATGTTCCACGAAGTGAGTACTTTCATTTTGTTAGGTTTTTTTTTGTGTCCTGAGCACTTACAAATATAACAATAAAACACTTTGGAGTGTGAATGCAAGTACCCTCTCATTCTGCTGCTGCTAAAAAAAAAAAAAAAAAAAAAAAAATCAGTTTGGCCTTTGCAAATGCTTTAGTGATTAACTATTCACACAATAAAGATGACAATATGATAATGACGCAAACAGAATAGTGGCACAAGCTGGAAACGTGACTTTTGCTATGAGCAAAGTCAGCCCAGCTGGTCATAAAAGCAAATCAAACACCTATGCTGGCCAAGAATAGTAATACCAGAAGGTACATCCACCTGTTGTCTGCAGTACGTTACAAGACGTATTGCTTTCCCCGTTCTTGCACAGGGTTTTATGGCAGAACATGCTGTTGAAATGAAAATCTGCTAAACATAGTAAGACGAGTGGGAAATGTGTGAAACTCCCCGGGATGCCATGGGAATGACATGAGATGCGGTGGGGGGGGGGGGGTCCTGATACGGATGACGCAGTGCGCAGTGTGCGGGTGTGAACAACAAATGTGTTACTTTTTGGGGGGGCATACACAACCACCTTGCTTATCTTCTACTTTCCAAAAATAACATGAGCACAGTAGCCTCTCAACCTCCTTATATCCATTGCAAATAACATACGACTACACCGACTGAATACACGTAAGCCAGATCCGAGACATTGGCACCTCGGTGGCATTTGCCTTGTGGAGTCACATGGAACAATCAGTGTTAATGACTTAGATCTGCCGCTCTAAATACGTTGCGGCTGGCTTTCGGGCAGCTTCTTTGGCGCCGTGGCCGTTTTTGTGGGCTTTTGGGGCACCGTTATGGTGTGTTGGGTGGCTGGTGGGGTTTGGCTTGTTGAGTGTGGATGTTTTTTTTCCTCTTGTCGCAAAGTGTTTGCGTAGCGTTAGATAGCTCCCTTGCGAGCTGTCTGAGGCAGTGGGAGGTCCCACGCGATTTACTGTATTTACAACATGTGTTGACAGCACGTCACACATAGGAGAAACAGAGCGCTTGATTTACTCACGCTAACGCACCTACAGCACAGTATGGGAAACCTCTCCTCATTTAAGCATTTTTATTTTCATTAAGAGCTGTTGGAGCCATCCTTTCTGATTTCTTAATTGGATTTATCGGTATGCTGTCATAATTCCTCATCGTGACCCAAGTACTGGAAGTAGAAAATACAGTTACAGTTTTCTGTTGACAAACAATAGCGTTTAATCTTTTTCTTTGTTCTCCTTTCCCTGCTTCCATCCATCCATTTTCTATACTGCTTCTCCTCATTAGGGTCGCGGGGGCATACTGGAGCCTATCCCAGCTGACTTCGGGCAACAGGCGGGGTACACCCTGGACTGGTGGCCAGCCAATGGCAGGGCACATATAGACAAACAACCATTCACACTCACATTCATGGACAATTTAGAGTCACCAATTAACCTAATTTTGTAATGTTGGAACTCCACACAGAAATCCCCAAGGGAGAATCGAACCCCGGTCTTCCCGATCTCCAGACTGTGACTGTGTGGCCAACATGCTAACCACTAGACCACCATGTGGCCCTCCTTTCCCTGCTTGCTCGAGAAAAATGGGATCTCGTGGGAAGCAGCATGCATGCGCAGACGCCGCCTGGGAATAACAAAATGGTGACCTCCAATCAAATTCTTTTTCATCACCGCTGCTCGATCCGGCACAGAAACATGATCCATTGTGCGCATGTGCAAAGAGCGTCTCCATTGGGTCGGCAGCTTGTCAACCTATTTTTTGGATGCCACACGTCAGGCAACCCAGTTTGAACCACACGTGCAATATGATTCATTCCCCGACCCGACATAATCAGAGAAAATAAGCCATAAATAATATTCATGCTTGTGTGTGTGTGTGTGTGTGTGTGTGTGTGTGTGTGTGTGTGTGTATGTAAATGTGTTCCGGACGTGTGGAAGACAGGAAGTGAAGCCGGGGGTTCAGACTTTAGCTGCAACTTTAGCCCGTCCTATTATGATGATTATCATCATTAGTCGTCCCTCTTTTATCATGGTTTATTAGTTCCAGACCTGACCGTGATTTGTGGGAACTCTTATTTCCGCAGGAAAGTTGATAAGTCATGTCAGAGACCCTTTAAAAGAATGGAAAATGTGACTTGCAATGCTAGTCCCAATACGCTCAAAAGTTAAAAAGGAAGCAAGTGAGTGTTCTACTTGAAGACATGTTTACCTCATTTTCTTCATGTGGATCCCCTAACTTATATTCATCTTGAAGAGTACTTCCTCTATCTAACATACTATGAGAGACATTTCTGAAAAGGAAGGGACATTTCCTTTTAGCCGATGTTATTGAGTGTGCGATAAAGCAAGTGCAACAATTTCCTGACTGCCCACATCCTGGAGCCTCGAGCCTGTCAACAGCGATGGCAATGAAAAGGTCTTTTGTCACAGATCTTTCAGGTCATGACATACCTGCAGAAATAAGAGCACATCAACAGTATATTCTTGGACATGGGCTTTTACTGTGAGGGTGATTTGTAAACGGACATTCCAAACAATACTTTTAGTTCCATCTCAAGACATGAAACTATGCGAGCGGCTCAAAGATGGGCTAGTCTCGCTTGCTGGGGCGCTACCTGGTTGCTAGGCAGCACTGCTGGATGACGAGCAGAATTATTTTCAAGGCTTAATCAACGTCAGAGAGGATGTCTACACAGACTACTGCTTGGTGAAGGTCAACCAGTACAACAGATCCTTAAAAGGACCAATGTGTCAGCCATTTTCTCGTTAAAGACGTGTAGTTCATTTCCTTATTTTTAGCACACATGTGAGAGGAGGCGCGAGAATCCTGTGCAGGTGTAAAAAAAAAAACAAACAATAAAAAAAAAGTCGATAATTATGCTGGCCTTGATAAATTGACATGTGCGTGCATGCGTGTGTGTGTGTGTGTGTGTGTGTGTGTGTGTGTGTGTGTTTCTTTTCCTCGTCTCCCTAAACCACACAGGCCTGATGACAAGAGGGTTAACTCTGCACCCGTGTGTGCACATTGGTTCAACAGTGGAATGAATGGAGAGAGTGAACCCTCCTCTCACTGAGCCTCGACTAGTGAGTGGACCCCGAGGGTTAGCCGTTAGCTTTGTGAGCCAGCATACGCTAATATGAATGAAGGCACAGAAGGCCCAGTGTGGGAATATCTCGGTTTTAAACAGAAGGCACTAAGTGAGTGCAAGGATGCTGATGAACTAAGCCGTAAAGCACACATACTATGCTGGTATGCGGTGGACACCAATATCAAATTGACTCGCGAGGACGCTAAAGAGAACCAATTAGCCTTCTTAGACTGCAAGGTAATTATAGGAGAGGACAGACAGCTACTTACAGAGGTCTTTAGAAAGGCCACACACACTGACCAATACCTGCTTTTTGAATCTAACCATCCACTACAACATAAACTAGGGGTTATTAGGACCCTCCAACATAGAGCGGAACAAATACCAACTAGTGCTGATGGAAGGGAAAAGGAGACACAACATGTCCAGAGAACGCTCTCAACCTGTGGGTACCCGCGGTGGGCTTTTAACAAATGTCAAAAGAAGAGAGTAGGGAAAGAAACCCAAAAGCCCACAGAAGCAAAAAGGAGAGGAGTGGTAGTCCCTTATATAGTTGGGGTCTCCAAAAAACTCCAGAGGATCTTATGGCAAAACAAAATTCCTACCTATTTCAAACCAGTAAATACCCTGAGACAAAAACTAGTGCATCCTAAAGACAAGGCTCCAAACCAAAAACAGAGCAATGTGGTCTATTCCATCCACTGTGAAGATGAGGAATGCAAAGAGCACTACATTGGGGAAACTAAGCAAATGCTCCAAAAAAGGCTTTATCAACATCGCAGGGACAATTCTAGTGGTCCTCAATCAGCAGTACATCTACACCTTAAAGCTACCAATCACTCTTTTGAGGACAGCGAGGTAAAGATTTTGGCCAAAGAAAACAGATGGTTTGAAAGAGGAGTAAAGGAAGCCATTTTTGTCAAACAACAGAACCCATCATTGAATCGGAATGGTGGTTTGAGGTTTAATTTGGAGCCTGTGTTCAGCAGGTTACTGAGACCAAAACCCACAGCTATTAGTCTTGCAAATGAGGTGAAGCCAGGGCCGAGCCAGAACAATAGATGCTAACAAGCCAGTATCAGAGTCGTTCATACCCAATTCAGGGAGCGACACTTCCCTTTTATCGGAGGTGTTAATAACAGGATAGGATTATACCACTACTCCGCCCAGGCTTAGTGTAACGAACCAATAGGAGGAGGGTGTTGGCACACCAATTCCGCCCACTCTTACTGTTTTTAAGGCCTAAGCTACCAGCACTTTTTAGTTCGCTGACGAAGCTCTTCGGATGAGGAGCGAAACGTCCGACACCTTCTTCACAGAAGTACAGATGACGTCTCAAGAAGCCTTTTCCTCGAGTGACAAACATGCAAAAAAATAATAAATCAGGATGGGGACAAACACTTTTTCACACTACTGTAAGGTCTGAATTCAACCTATCATACTCATAATCAGTGATTGTTGTTTTTGTGTTATTGTTGTGAATATTTCTCTGTCATGGCTGTGTTGTGTTTTGTTGTGGGATGCTTGCAAGTTGTGTTCATTTTGTTTGACTTTTTTAAACCTTCAACTGCTTCAACCCTTCATGGTAACAGCTTTCATTTATTTTGCAGGCTGACTGGCTTAGTTCTGTAATTTGCAAAGGCCAGACAAATGGTTTGTGTCACAAAACACAGGAGACTCTTTTGTCTCAGAGTCTGCAGCAGTAGAAACGTCTGGCCGTTATGCAGCCGACACGTGACCCGAAACAAACACGTGACAATTGGCTTTCAGCACTGCGGGGTGTGTCACGATCATTACAATAGGAATACACAAACACTTGGGCAAAGTGCATGTGTAATAATAAGATAGAAAATCAGATTTTTTTGAGAGATCACAGGCAACGCATTTCTTTTGTGAGTCCACACATTGTTAATGTTAAAAGATTGTGCTACAGGTGGTCCTCGTTATACAACGTGACGTGGTTATGATTGAATGCATTCTCATAAATGACTAATGCTATACAAAAAGAAGAGGAAGAACTGGCTATGTGCACGTTGCAGAAGACCGCGTGGGCAGAGTAATATGTAGTCGTAAATGAGGGAACGAGAATGTCACTTTTGTTCTTTTTAGTCAACTTTAACCTCCATTATGTTTCACACGCAGGAGGCAGACTTTTCTAGCGGCACCATGTATAAAGAAAAGGAAAGTGAAAGGTGAAGTGAAATGACAGTAATCCCTCACCGCCACTTCCATTTTCACAGCTTCATTCCGTCACAGGTTGAATAGGGACAAATGTTGGTCATATTTTTGCTGGAAAATTAAGCATTTCCATCCATCCATTTTCTATACCGCTTTATCCTTATTAGGACACTTTCAAAGACACTGTGATGACATGCAGTTTTCTACACTGGTCACTAGATGTCAGTAATTTTACTGTATTGTTCAGTGAGACACACAGGCACCAGACATGATTGCCGAAACAACAGGTTTTTAATGGCCTCGGAAGCGCAGTGTGGAGGTTATGTTTTTGCCACCGTTTATCTGTTTGCATTCAAAATAACCTGAAAAGTTCTGAATGGATTTGGATGAAATTTTCAGGAATTGTCGGAACTGGGATATGGAAGAACGGATTAAATTTGGGGGGTGATCCAAATTCCACAATTCAAATTTTTCCCAAAATTCACCCTTGTCCCTACAACTAATTATTATTACCTGCTACTACTGCCACATTTTCCAACCAATTTAAGCCATTCCAACATCAACTCATTCAACACAGTCTGGACATTCATTCTATTGGCCACAGCAGACAAATTCCGACATTTTTTTTTCCGGAAAACAAAATGCCTTCAATCTAAAGAGTTCTAGCGACTTCCACATTTCTGAATCGATTCAGACTGTTCCACTATCAAAGCATTCAACTAATTAATTAACATTCTTGCCCTTTTCCATACACCGAGAATTCCCACTTTTGCCTTTCCCATTTTTCAGAATGCAAAATGCCTTTGATCTAAAGAGTTCTAACTACTTCTACTTGCACATTTCTCAAATGATTCAGACCCTTCCAAAGTCCAAATTCTCAAGTCATTTGGGACATTTAGCCTTCCTGGTACATTGTGCTATCATGCTAGGTGTTAACATTGCTAGCATGCTAATGTTAGCATACTAACATTGTTAACTATTTTCATGGGTAGACACATATATAAAAACACTGAGCACTATCATGCTAGGTGATAGCATGCTAATGTTAGCATTGCTAGCATGTTAACATTAGCATAGTAGCATTTTTAGGCATTTCATTTGGGACATTTAGCCTTCCCGGTACATTGCACATCACGTTAGGTGTTAGCTGGTTAGCATGATAATGTTAGCATACAAACATTTTACAGCGGTAGACACTTATATAAAAGACTTACCACTATTATGCTCGATGTTACCATGCTAACATTAGCCTGGTAGCACTGCTAGCATGCTCACTGGACCGTGATAAATGAAGGATTACTGTAAAACGGTCAGTGAAGATAAACAACGGCTGTTCAAACATTGCAACCACCACAAATGGTAAAGATGGTAACTTTGAACATGTGACAGAATCTGCTCCGATGACAGGGACAGTGATAACTAAGCAGCATAGTGGTCTCATTATTGAGACTTTTCAATGATGACTTTTCCAGCTTTTCATAAACAGACCTTATGGGAGTATTTTCATCAGCCAGTAATTGTTGTAATTGCGATGACACAACTCTGTCCGTCTCAACTGAATCAATTCCCACTTATCAGTAAGCAGACAGAGCATGCCGCTGCACACGTCTGCAGCCAAACAAAGACGGGTCGCCATTCTCTTTGGGACTAGTCTGTCCATCATTCTCTCTGTTGACAAGAGTGCAAATGGTTTCCTGTGCCACAAAAATCAATACGAGAGGCATTTGTATATTATCAGACAGTTTTTTCTGCCACGTTTTGATCTCACGAGACCTTGTGACACCCCCAGTTCCATCCACCTTCTAGGCCGCTTATCCTCAACACCGCGTCAGATTCAAAGGTTTTATGTTCGGCACGTTTTGAGGACAGTTTACTACAATACTACGCCTTAGATGCAGGAAAGTTTGGGACTGAATTCATCATTCATTCATTCATCACCGGAGGGCGCCTCTACCGTCAGCTGTCTCGACTATCTTTCTTCCAGCCAGACCGGGAGAAACAAGCACTGACACACGCAGCTGGAAATACACAAAAAGACAAAAACGCAGAAGACATTTGACCATGGAAAAGCGTAGCAAAGTAAATCCACAGTTTTTCCAACTAGATATATTCTAAAAAGCTTACAATATTATGGGTTTTCACATCAAATCTCAAGGCTCGCTACACAGCGACTCGTCACTCGTACAGTCGATCTGTCAGTGTCAGTAAATAAATCTACATTTTTTCTATTACATATATCCTACAAATCTTAGAATAAAAATGTGGCTTTTCGTGTCAAATTTCAAGGCTAACTAAACAGAGATCGCTACTCACTCGTCTTGCATCTTGCGGTCTGCACAGATCTGTTCAAGCCAGTCACCGCCAGTCAAACAACATACCTGCTTGTGTTATATCATACCCAAAGTTAGATCATACTGTGGCTGCAGCAGAATAATGTGTTAATGTTATGTTAGTTTAAGTGATTTCTAGGTTTCCGCCCCCCAACCCCCCAACAAAACTTGTTAAAAGTGATGTTAAATGTTGAGTTGTCCATCACTTGGCATTATTTCTGCATCATTTTCAGCATGTAAATCTATAATTATTGTCTATAAAGTGTGTTTCGTATTAATGGTTTTGGTTTGTATCGAACGGACTGCGTGGATTTACGCTATTTTCTATGCTTTGTGTCTGTTTTGGTTTGCGTCGGACCTTCTGGAACAGATTAATGATGTTAACCAAGGCACCACTCTACTGTATTCTACATTGGATCGTGATCGCCAGAAAAAGCACTGATTGAAAGTTCAATTATCTTACAACAGGCACAATAATAATAATCATAATAACAACACGGGACACTGTTGGGGCTATAACACACGACAAGCTAAACCTCAACTCTGAACCTCCGACGACACATCTGTCTGCCCGCTACTGAGGTCCGCTAAGGAACACATTTACTGTGACACACACGAACAAGAATTTTATTTTTGTCTTATTTACTCGTATTAGGTATACGAAATACAGTCAAACTTGTCTATGGCGGCCACTAGAGGGAGACTGCAAAAGTGGCCGCTATAGACATGTGGCCTCTATAGACAGGTTGGCGGCCATTTTGAATGTAGACCAGTAGAGGGCACTGTGGGACTGCAGATAAAAGTTGTACAGCACTACTAGGCTTGTTATTATCCACCACCCACAGAACAAAGCTGTGCTAGTATTGTCTTTTGTTATGTTTGTTTTGAATATTTTACTTTTTATACGGCAGAGTGTCATTCATCAGGAAGTGACGGTGGGCGTCCCGAGCAGGAGAGCTAGGCTCAGTGCTAGCTGTGAGTTTGGAGAGAGTTGGGAAGTGTGTTTATGTTGGCGTGGATGTAAAGTCCTGCAGTGTTCTCCGCTGTTAATAAAGCCATTAAAGTGCATTGGCGACGTGAGTCTCTCCTTCCCCACAACAAGCGGCATTACAGTATTGACCAGTGCACATTGTCTCACACCAGGAAATAAACGGTGTCACTGTAGTAGCAAGCTCCAAAGAAGACGGCTTTTTTTTTGTGTCGAATACAGAAGATGAGGACTTTGACGGATTTGTGGATGAGAATTGATCTAAAATAACGTGAGTACATTCTAAAATACTTCAATTAAGTACAACCCAACTTAGTTTTGCTCCCGCTGCCTTTTTAAAAACATACGATAGCATGCATGCTAGCATGATTAGCGTGCATGCAGTATTGTACTGTATTGTAGCGTCGCTGGGAGCACGTCCTGTTCCCAGCGTACTTTGCGGTAATGTTTTGGTGCAAATGCTCTTAAAGTTACATGTTTGACCAGGAAATAGCAAGCTCCAAAGAAGACGGCTTTTTTTTATGTCGAAGAACTGACAGTTTGTGTGGATCTTGTGAATGATTGTGACTGAGCTACGACTCAGTAATTAAAGTCTACACACGACGGCTTCATTGATTAAAAAACGAAACTTTTTTGTGCATTAAGCTTCTACTTGAGTCGGTAATTTGGCCCCTATATGCGGTCAGATATTGACCAAGGGAGACAAAATGGGTGGCCGCTGGCCGCATTAGCGAGGTGACTGCTATACACAGGGTCTATAACATGTAAATTTGCTGCGGGGGATTTTTCAGTGGCCGCTATAGGCAGGTGGCCGCTGAGACAGGTTTGACTGTATTGGGTAATACAAGTGCAAACCGTTTAAAGCCGCCATGACGACACATCGATGAGACAATAGCCACCGCAGGAAGTGCGCTGTTCAGAAAAGCAACTGCAAACATGCGAGTCTGTTATATTATTTATGTCCAATATGTGTTATATTCTGTGATGGTATCTACTATATTAGGTAATACAAATTTAAAAAGGTGAAAACGGACCTGATCAAAATCTTAAGACCAGTTGAAAAATTGCTACAATTAGCATTTTGCACATTTGGATCTTAATGAGGTTTTAAGTAGAGCTACAATATGCAAAAACAAGAAGGGGGAGTGAGACAAAAAGCATTTTGAAAAAGTCATTTATTGAAAGCAACAATTAAACTGAAATAGGCTGTTTATCAGCTGATCAAAATTTCAAGACCATCACTCAAAAAATAACAAAAACCAGAAAAAAAAATGTTCTCAGTAGGACTCAGTAATGAGGAGCTCCACCGTTCTTGTTCATCACTTCCAAAATGGCTTTGGGCATGCTTGATGCCAGTGTTTCCAGGAAGCTAGTGGGAACATTGCTCCAAATGGTGAAGATGGCTTCACCAAGGGCATCAACTGACGGCCATTTTTAGAAACTTCCCTTGCCATCCATCCCCAAATGTTCTCTATGGGATTTAAATGAGGGGAACATGCAGGATGGTCCACAAGAGTGATGTTATTCTCCCTGAAGAAGTCCTTGGTCAAGCCAGCATTGTGAACTGCAGCGTTGTCCTGTTGAAGAATCCAGCTGTTACCACACAGACGAGGGCCCTCGGTCATGAGGGATGCCCGCTGCAACATCTGCACGTAAGCGTCCGCCGTTTGACGACCCCGCACCACCTGAAGCTCCGGTGTTCCACTGAATGAAAAAGTACCCCAGATCATGATGGACCCCCCTCCACAACATCGCAGGTGGGATCTCCTTGTCATGCCAGTAACGTTGGAAGCCACCTGGACCGTCAAGGTTACATTTTTCTCATCAGAGAGTAAAACTTTTTCCACCTTTCAATGTCCCATGTTTGATGCTCCCTGGCAAAGTCTAAACGGGCAGTTTTGTGGTGTTGAAGGAGACGGGGTCTTTGAATTTGTTTTTTATTTTTTTAAACCCTTTTCTGGCAGATACCGTCTGATGGTTATTGCGCTGCAGTCGGCACCAGTAAGGGCCTTAATGTGGGTGGAAGACCGCCCTGTGTCTTGATGGACAGCCAATCGGATCCTCCGGCTCAGCGCAGGTGGCATTTTTTGGGTCTACCACTTGACTTTTTTGTTCCATAATGCTCAGGATCTTTCAAAAAACTAAGAATGACTGATTTACTGCTCCCAACCTCAGCAGCAATGGCACGCTGCGAGAGGCCTTGCTTATGCAGCTCCACAATAACACCACATTGAAAAAGAGAAAGCTTCTTAGCTTTACCATCAGGAGGGCATGACAGTGTGAATGCATGACAGAAAATGAACATTTTGAGCAGATTTTGGCTTTTATAGCCTGTGGTTTTAAACTTTTGATCAGGTGATAAACAACCTATTTCAGTTTGGGTTTTTTTTGTTTAAGTTACAAGTTCCAAATGTTCTTTGTCTCACTCCCCCTTCTTTCTTTTGCATATTGTAGCTCCACTTAAAACCTCATTCAGCAAAATGCAAAGTCTTGCAATTTTTCCACCGGTCTTAAGATTTTGATCAGGAGTGTATGGGTGTCATTGCATGTCTTGAGGGCGCTAATAAATGTTTAAAACCGTATTTAGAAGATCATAAACAGGTTTTCTACGCCGTAACTATGAAAATATTCACTTTATTAATATTGAATCTGAGTTGGCAGAAATTCACTTATCAAGGTGGAGTCCTCAATATTTTCATCTGCTAAATTCATGATGTCTGACGATTAAGCTTTAACCACTGCTTGATCACCTTGTTTTCAACTTTTTCATGTCTTTATGCAACACACCATGTGCACTCACATAATTGGGTGCAAATAATTTCAACGGCCTGCACCGCGTTCATCTGCCAAACACTGCAAAGATACAGAGCGTGTATGCGGCCGTATTGAAAGGTTTTCCCCTCATCCAAACACCGGAAATGACACAAACTGCCTCGAGGCCACGTGGTTGCAAACCAACAATAGCGCACATTAAACACAGAAGCCGTCTGATGGAACGAGATCATGTTTAATCCGATTTTTTTTTGGCCACGCATGTCCGGATATGCCAAACATGCCACTTGGTAAATGTGAGTACACCCACACAGTTTGCTAATCAGGTTTTTACCAAGTCGTCAAAATGCCATCAGGGCTCAGCTGAGTTTACACAGCAACAACCGAGGGAATCAACCTAGGCCGGTGGCAAATCATTACCTGCACAGGATGTCTGATGTTCATGCATGACCAGACAGACCTTTAATCACGAGGAAGGTTGCATTCGTCTCCCGCACCCATTACTTTATTTTCTACACAAGCTTGATCTATTTAAGGAAAAATTCTAACTTCAAAACAGCAAGTGTGAGTGTCCAATGTTCAGTCTAGAATTGTGCCTAAATATACTCTATTAATTCTCTAAATCAGGTATCCAAACTTTTTCTGAGGGCCACATCCTGAAAAATGAAAGTATACAAGGGCCACTTTGATATTTCACTGTTCGTAATTTTCCAAATATTTAAACTTTCTGCTGAAATAATCTTCTACATTTTTCTTCTTGTAATATCATGACTTTATTCCCATAATATAACTTCTTCGCAACTTAATTTTCCAGAAATGACACCTTTATTTTGTTTCTCATGATATTCTAATACCCCCTTAATATTTTGACTTTATTCACGTAAAATTATAATTTTTTTCCCCAATGTTTCAATTTTTTTCGAGTAAATTTTCTTTTCAGAATTCTGACTTTATTCCTATAATATTTTGTATTTATAAATACAACTTGACTATTTCAACTTGCTACTACAATGCTTCTAAAATGTAGTATTATTGTTCATGATATTACAACTTTTACTGCTGATTTTTCCCATTTTAGCAAGTTTTCTTGTTAAATTATATTTTTTAGATGCCACGAGCCAATTAAAAAAAAAAACAACAACCCAAAAACAGCCACAGGCCGCAAATAATACCACCCCGGGCCACACTGTGGACAATTCTTATTATGGGGACTAGTGGTCTTAAAAGAATAATGAGCATAACATGGCCTGAGGTTTTGCTATTGTTTAACCAGCAAGTTATTCAGGTACGTTTGTCCATCATTTGTTATCACTACTGCTATCTTTCTTGGAAAAGATCATGTTGCACATTTAAGTATGGTACTTCATGCGGCAACATGGTTTGAGACATAGATCAATACCAATTAAGTGGAGTAAGCACAAAACATGTTCATCTTTACGGTGAAATAAAAAGCAGAGAGGAATGGAATCCGGCTCACCATTGCAACCTCTTCAACCCGCATCTTTGAAAAACTTGGAAATGCAAGCAGAGAATCCGGGGGAAACGAAACTTCACAGGCAGAATTTGAAGTGAAACCAAACTCTAAATCACAGTCTCTGCACAATTTACCATCCAGGGGAATTCATTCATCCCAGAAGGTCGGACACTAACCGAATCAATTTTTCCCCACTCGAAATAACGTCGTAAAATCCAATTAATCCACTCCAGAAAGCCAAAAATGTTAACGCAAAACACGTCATTATAGTTTCACAGTTAGAGACTTGTATGCAGGAAACAATTCAAAGTGCATCTAAAGACATATAAACAATGAATGAAAGGGATAAATGAACATTTAAGGTTATTATTTCTTTTTACCTTCACTGAAGACGTGATTCTTGACATGACTGTTCCCAAAGGCATGATGTGGCGGCGAGATCAACAGCTTCCTCTTCAACACCACCTTCCGGGGTTATTTCTTGAATTCAATATCGTGTTTCTCATGTGCACCAGCCCAAAATGGAGGCAACAAAAGTTGAAAGTGCCAGCATTTTCGTAAAGGTGAGAAACAATGTGGAATTCAAGAAATAACTCATGACAAAACAGGAAGGTGGTGTTGAAGAGGAAGGTGTTGATCTCGCTGGCACAGAGTCTTTGGCAACAGTCACACGCCTTCAACAAAAAGGTAAAAGTAACGCTAAATATTAATTTATCCCTGTCATTCATCATTTATATGCAAATAGCAGGGGTGTTCAAACTACGGCCTGTGGGCCAAGTGTGTCCCCATCATCCATTTTTAACTGGCCCATATCAAAATCTACAAATATAATTGATTATTTTACTGGCAAGGGCTGCACAGTGGTCTAGTGGTTTAGTATGTTAGCCACACAGTAACAGTCTGGAGATTGGGAAGATCTGGATTCGATTCTCCCTTTGTATGTTCTCCCCGTGCGTGTGTGGGTTTTCTCCGGGTACTTCGGTTTCCTCCCACATTCCAAAAACATGCATGTTAGCTTCATTGGAGACTCTAAATTGTCCATAGGTGAGTGTAAGTGTGAATGGTTGTTTGTCTATATGTGCCCGGCTGGCGACCAGTCCAGGGTGTACCCCGCCTGTCGCCCGAAGTCAGCTGGGATAGTCTCCAGCATGCCCCCGCGACCCTAAAGAGGAGAAGTGGCATAGAAAATGGATGGATGTCACTGACAAGATGTGTTCAACTGTTTTGTACTTCTCATTTAGAAACACTAGGTGGAGCTACTGTCTTGAGCAAAGCAGAGTGCCCACAAGGAATGCGATCACAGGATAAAATTGTGGGAGCCATTTGTGGGATTGCCAATGACAACGATGCATGGATATGGCTCCTTGGGACTGGATCTGTGGACAACATTACTCTCCTTCCACAGGACGATGGCGCAAGTCGGGAGAAGGTGTGCCCAGTCCAGACGCGAAGGCCGGTAAGTACCGCGATATTGTTAGCCTGAACAGAAGGGCTTGGCTTGGAGCTAATGTTGCCAAGGCTGTTTTGTAATAAATTAAAAAAAACACACGCAGTGTATTAATAACAAGAACCCTGCCTTATTTTCTATGCTTACCAGCTAATGTATGCAAACCAAGGCAAAATGTTGGCGTCAATTTTTGACGTTAACCGAGGTTCCACAGTATTTCAGATGAAACATGACAGCATTCAACCAAAGCTATATGGAGGTATCTTGTTCACAGACAAAATCCAATTAAAGCATTACCTCTTGGGTAAACGCAATATGTTACCATTTCCAAAAGGTGACACGTTGTGGCAGCAAGACAACTGTATATTCGCGTGTGTGTCTCCACACTATAACGCCAGCCTAGCCTCTTAGCATATATTTGCATTTTATATTTCCTTCGTCCTTACAGTGAGCTTTATTGCAAACTCAGTTGCTTAAAATATACTTCCTTGGTGGCAAAAATGTACAAAAATGGCCATTGAAAAAAAATGCAAAAAGGAAACAATGGGTGCCTGCTAAAAGGTCGCATTTCTACAAAAGTGAATGCATGTGACATTTGTATTGCACACAGCAAACGCAGCATGAATGTACGGAGCCCATGTTGTTGCAGTGGATTTTTCACTGCATTAGTAAACTGTAGCTACGTTCATATCCCACGCCAATTTTGACACGAGTGAACTCTAAAGTTGGTCTATTATTGGTACGTTCCACAATTGGACACACGCATTACTCAACTATATCAATACCTAGCATCTCAGCTTTGTTGTAAACTTTTGGGTGTGGTTCTATATGTATACATTGGAAGGGAATCCCCTTTTTTTAGGCTCAACACAGAGGAACAACTTTAGACGGCTCAGTGATAAATGAGTCAATAAAGTAGCAACGGTTTTCACCAAAATGCTCCGTCAGGAATCTCTGCTCGGTCAAGAACACAACATGAATATTTAATGGGCTCTGCGGTTTTGGTAAATATACAAGTAGAAGTGTGACCGTTTGGAATGAATACATGTAACATACAGTACATCAAAGACATGTTATTTAGCAGCTACAAAAGTGAGAAGCCCCTCACGGTGCAGCTGTTTTATTACAGTATGTCTATTTAAAACGCTCATGACACCAAAACACAATCTTATTTCCGCCGTGAAAAACAAAACTCAAAGGAGTCACGATAATCGATAAAATCGAACGATTTAAATTTTGAGGGGCAAAAATTTTTTAATCATTTGAAGAACACCCAAGCAGACATTGTCTTATTACAAGAGACTCACATGTCCAAGTCAGCTGTCCATACACTTCACTCACCACAGTTCCCACACATGTCCCACATATTTAGCAAGTTACAACTCCAAACAGAGAGGGGTAGCTATTTTAATTAACAGGAGGGTGAATTTTACACTCCACAACACTATTACAGACACAGAAGGGAGATATATAATTATGAACATATCTGTTGATAATGTACATTTCTGCATTGCCAACATATATGGTCCGAATGTTGACGACCCCTCCTTCTTTTCTTCTCTCTCTGCACATTTGGATACAAATATGATCTTGGGAGGGGACCTCAACTTAGTATTTAACCCAGAAGTGGACAGGTCTAGCCCAGCCGGGAGACATCGTGAGTCTCAATCAACATCAATACTGAAGAAATACATGAATGATTTTGGTCATTGTGATGCTTGGCGCTCTTATCACCCTACTCACAGGGAATATACTTATTTCTCACCAGTGCACCACACCTACTCTCGTATTGACTACTTTTTGACAAGCAACTCAGTCATATCAGACATTTCAAACATTCACATACACCCTATCACCATTAGTGACCACGCCCCAGTCTCTCTTTTTCTCACTAACCAAACAATGAGCACTCCTACTAGATGCTGGAGATTAAATACATCATTACTAAAAGACTCAGACTTCCTAAAATACTTTGAAAGAGAGTGGACAATGTTTTTAGACTTCAATGACCAACCCGGGGTTTCGGCTAGTATTCTGTGGGAGGCAGCAAAAGCAGTAATGCGCGGAAAAAACATTTCATATTCATCATATAAGAAAAAGAAAGAGAGATTACTAGAATCAGAGTTGGAGAAAAAAATCCAACTCCTCGAAACCGCTCATGCTGACTCAAAGGATGAGCATATTCTAAGTAGCCTAAGGAAACTGAAACTAGACTTAAAAGAAATTACTGACAAGAAAAAAGCTCTATCTCCTCCATTAGAAACTCAGGAGGTCACATCACTCACCTCCCGGAAGAAATTAATTCTGTCTTTAGGAGCTTTTATAAAAATCTATATACACCTCAGATTAAACCATCTCTCTCAGATATCGAAACATTTCTCAACAACATAGAATTACCAAAATTAAATGACGAACAGGTGACCAACTTAGATTTACCCATTTCATTAATAGAACTCCATAACGCTCTACACCGGTTGCCGAATAACAAAGCACCAGGACCTGACGGTTTCCCTGCCGAGTTTTATAAAACATTCTGGTCATCACTATCTCCAACATTTCTTAGAATGGTTTTGGAAATTAAAGACAGTTCACGCTTGCCTCCAACCATGAACTCAGCTACAATCAGTCACCTGCTGAAACCGAATAAGGACCCAACACTACCTTCTAGTTATCGTCCAATTTCACTGATTAATGCAGATCTTAAAATAATATGCAAAGCGTTAGCTATAAGGCTGGAAAAAGTTACCCCTCATATAATACACCCTGATCAATCAGCATTTATTAAGGGGAGAAACTCAACTAGCAACGTACGCCGTCTAATCAATCTGATTGATTACTCTATCATCCATAATTTAGAAACCACAATTGTCTCATTGGATGCTGAAAAAGCATTTGACAGAGTAAACTGGAAATTTCTCTTTGCAACACTACAAAAATTTGGCTTTGGAGATTCAACATGGATTAAAATACTATACAACACCCCGAAGGCGTCTGTTCGGACCAACAATCACATCTCTCCAGAATTTACTTTACAAAGAGGTACAAGGCAAGGGTGTCCACTCTCTCCCTCACTATTTGCTATCTTTATCGAACCTCTTGCAGCTGCAATTCGACAACATATAAATATTAAAGGGATCCACACCACAAATGTTCATCATAAGATAAGCCTTTATGTTGATGATGTATTACTCTTCCTAGATAATTCACAGTCTTCACTTCACGAATCTATCTCACTCATTAACAATTATAGCACCTTCTCAGATTACTCCATTAACTGGTCTAAATCCACAGTACTGCCCATTAACTTTGGTTTCCAGAGCACCCCCTCTATACCACTGTGTTCAGGGAACATTAAGTATTTGGGTATTAACATTTCCTCCAACCTGTCAGACCTGATCCGCTTGAATTATACTCCACTATTGAAGTCAATAGAGGATGATCTTGCACGTTGGAGAACCTTGCCCATCTCACTTACAGGCAGAGTATCCACCGTGAAAAGGATGATTTTACCAAAGGTTAATTATCTATTTTCCATGATCCCCACCAAACCATCTATAATCTGGTTCAAGTCATTACACTCATATATAAATAAATTTCTTTGGAAAAATAAGCCAGCACGAATAAGTCTCGAAACATTACAAAAATCTAAAGAATATGGGGGCTTGGAACTCCCAAACTTCTCCAACTACTTCCTTGCAAACAGGTTACAGTATATCTTAAAATGGATCAAACCTAACCCATTGGATTATTTATGGCTAGACATCGAACAATCACTTAGCCACAAAATCCCAATTTGTAACCTGCCCTTCATTAGCCAAATCCTCCGAAAAAATAATTGTTTTAAAAGTATAAATATAAGCAACACTCTGACAGCTTGGTGGGAATTTTTAAAAATAACAAAATTCTCGCTCACTCCTTGCCAATACACTCCCGTCTGGAATAATCTGACATCTTGCTTAAAAAGAAACCATAAAATTTCCCAACATGGCACGAAAAAGGAATAAGTTGTATGAAAAATATAATTATAGGAAACAACTTTCTCATTTAATGACCTTGTTACACAGTATGGAATAAATCATAACAAATTTCTTGAATACATACAAATTAAATCCATAATTAAAGCAAGTTTCAGGACCATATCATGGGAAAGCAATACCACTATTGACCAATTTTTAAAAATATCTGCCCCTAAAACATTATCTAAATTATATATTCTACTTTCAAAAAATGACAACACAATCGGAGTACCAATCTCCAAATGGAGCTCAGATTTATCTACAAGCTGTGACCCTGAATTCTGGAAGCAAATATGTCTTAATGCTTCCCGGTTAATCAATAATCCCAACCTACATCTGATTCAGTTTAAAATCCTTCATAGAGTACACTACACAGGACATAGAATGTTTAGAATGGGCTTAACTGACTCTAACATCTGTACACACTGCTCAGACCATAGAATAGACAACTACTTACACTCCATGTGGACCTGTGCTCCCATTAAAAAATTTTGGCACGGAGTGTGTGAGTACCTATCTTTGGCACTTGGGTTCTCCATTCCTACCTCCCCTTTACTATGCCTGCTGGGCGATCTCTCCACAATTGATGTAGAAACAAACCAAACACAGCTTCTCATCATTGCATTAAGCATTGCCAAGAAAACCATTCTCATCAATTGGAAATCAAGGAAGAAACTGAGCCTAGCTCTTTACAAAAATCTTTTGTTAGATCATATAGCTATGGAGAGAATGTCTGCTGAATTTAAGGAACAAATGTCTGAATTTCAGTCTATATGGGCACCAATAATTAATTCCCTGACCTGACTCTCTAGGGGGTGAGGGCATCTGTCTCTGCCCCTGGGGGTCTCGTTCATCTGGCATGGGGTGTGGTCCTGGTCGCTGGGTGGGCCTGGTACCTCGGGGGCGGGCGGTGGCGGGCTTGGTGTCCCGGGTCTTCTTTGCTGGGCTGCCTGCCTGGGGGGGCTGGTGGGTGGGGGTCGGGAGGGGTCCGGGTCGGGTGATGGGTCGGGGGGGCCGCCCAGGGGGCGGCGTTGGTTGCCCTCCGAGGTGGTGGGTGGGCGGGGTGGGTGCCGGGCGCCTACTGCTGCTGGGGGGGCCCGTGTGCGGCTGGTGGCGCTGGCTCTCCCTCGCCTCCTTTGCCTCTGGGGGTGGGGCGGGGTCTGCCCTGGGCCCTCCTGCTCGGCTGCCGCGTGGGGTGTGGGGGCCGGCCTCTCCCCCTGGTGGGGGCGCGGGTACCTGAGCCCTTTCTCCCTTCAGGGACGGGGCCGCTGTGGCTTGGTGGGTGGGGCGTGTGGGGGCCGTGGGTGGGTGGGTGCGCGTGAGAGTGGGCGGCGTGGTGTCCATCTGCGTGGTGCTTCCCGGGATCGGCGGGGGGATGCTTGCTCCGGGGTGGGGCGGTCGGGGGGTGGCTTTGGCCGGGGGCTTGGGGGTGGGGCTGGCGGGGGGCTGGCGGGCGGTCCCTGCTGCCTGCTGGTGTCTGGCTGGTCCCTTGCTTCCGGGCCGGCGGTTGTCTCCCTCCCTCCGGGGTTTCTCCCTTGGCGTGTTGGTGGATGGGCGGGGGGTGGGGCGGTGGCCGGTCTGCGGTGCTTGCTTCTCTGTCCCTCCCTGGCGCCTCTGGCCTGCGTGCTTCGTGGGTGTGGCCGTGCCCCGCTCCGTGTGGGGTCCGGTGCTCTTGTGGTCGTCGTGGTGTTGCTCCCTTGCCGGCCGTGGTGGTATGCGGGGGGCGCGTGGGCGCAGTTCCCGCTGTCCTGGTGGCGGTCGGATCTGCCTTGGGGCGTGTGGCTGGTCCGTGGTGTTTGGCGGTTTGGGCGTGGCGTTGCGGACGCTACCTCCGGTGGGGCTCCGGTGTTGGGGGGAGCTGGGGGTACCGCCTCTGGGGGGTTGGGTGGGCCGGACTGGGCATCCTGGCGGGCCGGGTAGGGCCTGTGGTGTGTCCTGCGGCCTGTGGCTCGCCCGAGCCTGGGCTGTGGTGGGCGGCCGGTCAGCCATGTGTCCTTGGTCCCCCCCTGCTCGGTTTGGGCGGCGTTGGGGTGTGGGGCCCCCGTCCTTCCTGTGCCACTGCACCACCTCACATATATATAGGACTTTGGGGGGTGGCCTGTGGTCGGGCGTGATTGGGGAGGGGAGCTGCCTTGCGGGGCTCCTTTGCTCCTGCCGTGCCACTGACCTGTTGCCCCCCAATTTTAATCGCAGAGTAGACACTTAGGGTTTGGGGGGGCTGGTCAGGTGAAGGGCCCTCCGAGCGGCAGCTGTCCCCCGATTTTAATTGCACCATTAGCTATCATCCATATACACCCCATATACAGGACATGCACACAGATACATCATCCTCTTTTATTTTATTTTATTTATTTATTTATTTTTTTAATTGCATTATAGACACAATCACACCTTATCACATACACGGGTGGGGCGGGCTGGATTGGGGTGCCTCGTGCACCTCGGCGTCTGCCCGCCAGGGTCGGCGGTGTGGCCGGGGGCCTGGCCGTCGCGGTGGCTCGCCTGGGGCGACCTGGCCTGTGGGGTGCCCTTGTCTGGTTCGCCTGCCCTTCCCTGGGGTGGCCCTCTGGGGCCTGTTGATGCCGGGGCTTGCGCCGGGGGGGGGCGGCTTGCGGTGCTTCCCCTGGACTGACACGTGCTGCGGGCGCCTCTGCGCTCTTGGGGCGGGTTCGGCGGTCTCCGGGGGACGGTGCCGGTGCTGCGGGTGGCCCGTGTGCCGCCGTGGCGGCTGGTGGTTGCTGCGCTGTGGCGGCTGCTGGGGCGCCGGGCCAGCTGGTGGGTTGAGGCTTGGTCATGCTTGCGGGTACTGTGGGCCTGGGTGGCGGGGTGGGGGTGGGGGGGCGGGTGCCCTGGGGCCGGGCCCGCTGGGGGGGGTTGTGCTCTGCCGGGCGCTTGGGCGTTTGTCGCCGTTGCGCTTTGTGCTCTGCCGGGCCGCTGTCTATGTCCTCGCCTCCCCCGGTCTGTCTGTGGGCTTGTCGGGGGTGGGGCTCCGGTGCGCGGGTGGTGCGCTGTCGGCTCTGGTGGCGTGTGGCTGGTCTGGCTTCTGGTGGTTTGTGGGGGCCGTCGGCTGGTCTGCTGCTGGTCTCGCCTTCTCGGCTCTGGTGCTTGGCCTCCCTGCGGCTTGGGGTGTGGTGCTCCCGCTCCCTCTTCGGGGTTTGCTGGCCCGCGGGTGTCGGTTGGCGCTTTGTGGTGGTTCGCCTGGCTGCTCGCCCGTTTTCCCGCCTGCCTGCTCAGTTTCCCACTTTCCTCCTTGCTGGCTCCCCTGTCTGCCTTGCTGGCGGCGTCCCACCGTTGGGAGAGTGTGGCCTGGTGTCTTCCTGCTCCCCAGCGGTCCGCGCTCTCCGCGCCTGGGTTCTGGATCGTATGTCTGGGACCCCGGGGTACCCGGCTCCGCTGTTCCTTGGGTTACCAACGGGGGATAGGGTGGGGCTTCCGGGTGTCGGGCAGTCGATCACTGTGTGTGTGTGTGTGTGTGTGTGTGCGCGTGCTTGAGTAAGTAGGTGTGTGTATGAGCGTGCGCGTAGGGGTGTGTATGTGCGTAGGAGTGTGTATGTGCGTGCGTGTGGGTGCGTAGGAGTGTGTACTGTATGTGCGTGCGTGTGTGCACTTTTATTTATTTATTTATTTTAGTTATTTATTTTGGGGGGGGGGGGGGCATACAGGGGTTTGCTCCGTGGGGTCGGGTGCTGGGTGATACATCTCTGCTGCCCGTGCCTCCGCCGGGTGGGTGGAGGGTGTGCCTCCTGCATCCCTTGGCGGGGCGGCCCTGTGTCGGGGGTCGGGCGGGGGTTGGCCCGGGGCGGGCCGGGCTCCGCTCCCTGGGGGTGTGGGGGGGCGGTGAGCGGGAATTGGCGCTTCCGGCGCGGGCGGGCTTCTTTCCGGTTGTGGAGGCGTCTCTGGGCCTGCCGGTTTGTGGCCCCCGGTGCCCGTCTGCCTTTGTGGGGTGTGATCTCTCGCTGGTCTCATGGGTTGGCAGTCCGCCGGCCCGCTGGCGCCCTGTCTTTGGCTGGGATTACCTCTCTTCGGCCCCTTGCTGGTCTTCCCGGGGGGGGGGAGGCCCTCTGGGCTGGCTCTTGGGGCACTGATCTTTGTGCTGCCTGCCCCTATGGGCCTGGTGACCTTCTGGCGGCCGGGGCCCGGCCTGGCTATTTGGGGCGGGGCTCTCTGGGAGATGAAGGCGGCCCCTTTCCTTTCATGCATTCTCAGTGACAATTACACGCCCACACATTTTCTGCAGGTATCTCTGTATGTGAGGAAGACTTGCATTTCTGCAAGTCTTCCTCACATACAGAGATACCTGTACTGTACACATGCACACTCACAGTACATACGTACTTCTCCACATTACTCACTGAGTTAACCAGGGTGTTGTTATGTTGTTGGTTTTATTACAGCGACGGTGATATCAGCAGTATGACTATATACAGTATATATATATATTTGTTTTTATTTTTACAATGATGTGCATTACAGTACTTTTCATTTTGTTCACTATCATGGATAATCATTTCATTACTACAATTATGTGTGACTGTTTCAATGCGGTATTGTCATTGTGATCACTATCATAGTTCATCATTTCATGACTGCTATTATGTGTGATTGTCATTGACAGCTTTGTCATTGTCTCTTCTGTTGTTGTTGTTGCTTAATTTATTGGTATTTATGTTTATGTGTTTATGTTTCTTATGTTCTTATTCTTTCATTTGTTTTCTTTCTTTTCTTTTCTTTTCTTGGGAGAATGAACAGAATAAGATTTTCATTGCATGGTATAACTGCTGTTTTACTATGCACATGACAATAAAACTCTCTTGAATCTTGAATTGTGGTTGTTGATATTGTTTTGTCCTTATGTCCCTGTTCGTCTTGATAGTTGTCAGAGACATTTATTTGCTGATGTCGTTCTGTATGTTTCTGTTGTTCTGTCACTATTGTTGTTGTTGCTGCTGTTGTCCTTGTCTCTTGTCTCTCTTTTTTTGTTTTTGTCCCCCTCTCGCCCCCCCCTGTTTCCTTTTCTCTTCTTCTCTGTCCCCTCCTGCTCCGGTCCAGTCGCTCCAAATGTGCTTTATAACAAGCATCAAGGTCGAATAAATTTTGTATGACAGGGAAAGTGTATATCACACTTCTCCCTGGCAGAGTAAATCTGTTGAGCACTTGACGGCATTTAGATCTACAATTCTATCTGCTTTAAAGGCTGGACAGGACAGGGGTAAAAAAAAAAAAAAAAAAAAATTTGGAGGGGCTCGATAAATTGACATGTGCATGGCTCAGATCAAGGGTACCCTTTGCTGTCTTCAACTGGACTAGAGTAGTATTTGAAATTGTTGTTCTAACAATGTGTACTATCCCTATCACTCTGACGTTTATAGAGTGAGGAAGTTTACCAAACCATAAATGAAGCCTGTTCATGTTTTTATTTTGCGCAATCACGGCTATGTTGTAAAAAACATAGGATCAATAGGCTGATCAGGAGAACGAGCTCTGTCCTGAACGGTCCTCTGGACTCCGTGGAGGAAGTGGGGGAGAGAAGGATGTTGGCTAAGCTGACATCCATCATGGACAACACCTCTCACCCGCTACATGACACTGTTGATTCCCTTAGCAGCTCCTTCAGCAGCAGACTGTTACACCCACGGTGTAAGAAGGAGAGGTTCCGCAGGTCCTTCATACCGACCGCTGTCAGGCTCTACAACACCTGCACCACCTGAACCATGTTGCAGTCAATATGTATTCTTTACTTGCGTATCTTGCTTGCTGCTGTAACAGGTAAATTTCCCCGCTGTGGGATAAATAAAAGTACAAATACAAATACAAAAAAGTGTCTACATTTGGACATTGAAATGTTACATGTAAAGCATGTCTACTTTTGTTGTGAAATAAACAAAATTTTCTCTGATAATTTTGTCATGATTTCTATTTAGAATTAAAGAATGATGTCTGAAATTGGTTTCTAATGTGTTTTATTCAAATATTGTCAGTGTAAAAAAAAATAACTTGTGTAATCATTAGTGAAAAGTACATAACCTTCATGTCCGCCTGCCGATGAAAATTTTGAAGAACATAATTCCATGGAAAAACAAACCCCATGATGATTACAATGGTATATATTCATGGAATAATTACTCAACTCTGCAACTAAAGTGATTTTTTTGTGTATAAAAGAGTAATATGAGATTATTTGAACAAAAGTCTAACACCGAGTGGACACCGAGTTATGTACTTTACATTTAAGAAAGAGTGAACTTCGGAGGGTTGCTATGGGAAATGGAAGATGTCTCGGGCTCTGGTATGTTGGGTGTGTTTTTTGCAATGTTTGAAGTTTGTGTTGATAACATTACCAAGGTCTATCCACGAGTTTAAAATTTTAAATGTAACACTTGGGTACCCTTGATCAGAGCCATGCACATATGCATATACGCATGCCAGTTCCTTTTCCTCGTCTCGCTGTAGCACACAGGCTAGACGACAAGAGGGTTCACTCTGCATGTGTCTGTGCACTTTGGTTCAATAGTGGAATGAACGGAGAGAGTGAAACCTCCTGGCAGCCATTCAGCCTCTTTGTTGCAGTAAGTCGAGGCAGGGGCTACTAGTGAGTGGATACAGAGAGTGCTTAGCAGTTAGCCAGTTAGCAAGCAAACGCTAATATGAATGAAGGCACAAAAGCAAGTTTCTAAGCCGAATGCCACAGCACCAGTGTGGATGTGCGGCAGAGCCTTCGTCCCGACAGTCAACGCTTACTGAGGCGTTTGAGCGACGGAGTAAATATAAAACAAAACATCGCAAAATGGTGCACACTCAAAGTGTCATGAAGTCGAGTACATAATGGAGAAAGCAACGTCTCCCGACCACCCGAGTACAGTATGGAGACAACCACCACTTTTCCCAGCATGATGGAATATCTTTTCATTCTGAAAAAGTGATAACTCACTAGCTCGGGGAACAAAGCATCAAGATTTTGGGTCCATGGGCAGTAAACTCCTACGAGGACTTGTGGTCAGTCCTAAAGAAGTGGGTGGGCTAACCAAAAAAACTTTCAAATTCTGACAAACCCCAAGCATTGATTATGCAAGAATGGGCTGCATTCTTGTGGATGCGACGAAGACGCTCGCGGTAATGCCACTCCTCTTCCGCGACCATTTTGTTAACGTGTGTGTTCTACAGCGGAAGAAGATGCGAGTGTCTTCGTCACATATACAAGAATGCACAGGCGACAGTGCACAGGGATACGACAGGAGACAAATATAAGCCAAGCTTTTTGTGAGGTCTGATTTTTTTTAGGAGGCATTTTTTCATGATGCAAATGTACAGCGTTCCCTCGTTTATCACGGGGGACAGGTTCCCAAAATGGGCCGCAATAAGTGAAATCCGCGAAGTAGTTTGTTTGCAATGATGATATATGTTTTATAGGCTGTAAAACATAGTACATTTGATACACTTTGCTCAGACAGGCACACATTTTCTCACATTTCTCTCGTTTATGGGAGCATATGGGGATGTCATACAACTTCATGTCCAAAAATCCCAACTATCTCTTTAATGTAACGGTCAATAAAAGCCTTGACTGTGCATTGTACGTCGAGATTCCGCATCAACAAAGTACTAGACCCGAGCAAAGCAACAGAAAGGAAGGAACTCATTGTCACGGGGTCTTTTTCAGCCAAGAATCACACCCAAGTAGCTTCCCATTGCCTCTTGATACACTTGAACCCACAAATAACAACAAAATGATGTTGCTTGCGTGCTGTGTCACAATATGAACTGAAGGCACAAGTCACACTAAAAAGAGGTCACCATCTGCTTTGGCTACCAACGCAAGAGTACTCAAAGGGCCCAAGGGACTGCTTAAAGCCGTACTATGCTCTCCCTGCCTCAGTGCCTTGTCACTAAAAATGCACACAACACATAACCCAACATCTACATATGCTAGTGCACAGCTCTTTGATTTGATTAGTTTGGCCTCAGTGATTGCCTCTTGGGATGCCCGTGCTACATAAAATGCATGGCGTAAATAGGCTAATACTAAAAATGTTTTTATTGTCATGTTTTTTTCCCTGAAAGTTGTACAGTGGATCCCCGCACATTCACGAATCATAGGTCCAGAAATTTGTGGATTTCTGTGCAAAAAATACATTATAAATATATTTATTTTTCTATAAATAGTCTGTTTCTGCCGAAAACACATCTCATTCACCATATATCTGTAATAATTTATAAGTATGTGACAATATGGGTAAAATGTACAGCATATCGGTACACATAAGCACTGTTAGAAAGCCCAAATTTTTACATTTATGCTTCACTGATCGTTTTTTCATCCAGAATTGAGATTTTGCACCTTATTCGGCGTCCTTTAAAGCAGTGGTCCCCAACCCCGTACCGGGCCACGGGTCATTTGGTACCGGGCCGCACAGAAAGAAAAAATAATTTCCATTATTTCATTTTTTGTTTGTTTTATTTTGAAAAGTGGCCGGATTCTCTCTGTTACATCCGTCTCACTTAAGGCATGTCCATTGTGCGTGTCGGAACTTTCTCTCTACTGCTGCTCTATTTTTACCCTTTTTCTTTCACCTCATATTTGGTGTCAAATGCTGATACTATGTGGGAATGCATAAAGGTAAGTTTTGATGACTTATTGAGTGCTAATGTGCAACCACTGCCTTTTACAGCGCACACGTCAAACAGCGATGTAATCATCTCTCTGGAAAAACGTGGCTGTAACTTGAACTGGTAGATGGTGGGTCGGCATTCATTTTGTGCTTTTAATTTGATGTTATTCATGTCTTAGTTTTTTTTTTTTTTTTAAGCTAAATTAGCCGCACCCCCCCCAGTCCGCGGAAGATTTGTGGGAACACAAGCCGGTCCGTGGGTCAAAAAAGATTGGGGACCACTGTTTTAAAGGGTCCCTGACACGATGCACCAACTTTGCTTAAATATGTCATATATTCTTTGCAATTATGTTCTGCATAGTTCAATTTTTGAAAGCAAATGCCAAGTTCGCAAAAATTAACATTTATAGTCCACGACACCACCCATGACGAACTCGCTCTCGCAATTCAGCCTCATTTCCAAAAGTGACGTCATCAGGGTTGACACCTCTCAGTTAAAGCAGAGTACACAAACGCTTCTCCAGGTAGATCGTCGACTTGGTTCAGTATATTTTTACAGTATATTTTTCATCCGAATAGCAGTCATGCTAAAATGTTGTGTTGCTGCCGGATGTTCATGATTTTTATGCTTTAAAATGCTGAATTTAGGCAAAAAAATATAGAACAGTTGCTTGAATATGCTTTTTTGTTACACAAATAGGCTGTATTCAGCCACAAAACAGCATGATTTTTGAAAACTGTGATAGAGTGAAGGTGCAAAATTCAAAGTGCAAAGTGGCAAGGGATGACTGTGCAGGGATTAGGGCTGCAACTAACGATTATTTTAATTATCGATTAATCGATGAATTTCCGTCTCTTTATTCAGAAATAAGTGCACAAACGCCAGGTTGCCGCTTGAATATTCTGTAACAAAAAATTTTAATAATACAAAATCAAAATGTTTGTCAAATAGCTTCGGTCAAACAATACACAAAAATACACAGTACAGTACACAAAAATACAATCATGATCGTGTCGATTAATCTGAAGATTGTTGTTTCAATTAACGGAGTTATGCGTTACGCCATAGACGGACCAAATTATTATGAAGCAAACAACTACAGATAGTGGTTGGGTCCACAGCATATCAGAAAAAGAGGCAAAAATGCCCATCTCTGTTTTCCAAAGTCAAAGCTGATACGTGTGAATATCTTGTTTTGCCGCATAACAGAAACATAATAGCTCTGCTTTCATGGATGCTTAAGGACATTTTTTAAATATTCACATTTGAGAGGCTGAAATCCGAGGATATTCACATATTTAAATCAAAATAGCTGTCGATTAATTGGGTAATCGATTCACCGCCGATTAATTGGTGCAGCTAGCATCAGGGCAACCTGATTTGACACATAATCAAAAAATTAATTTGCAAGCAAAATAGTAGCAAAAGCATAAGCAAAAAAAAAAGATTTGCAAATTAAAGAGTATTGCCTCGTTTAGCAATAACTGCACTTCAATAAAAAAAAATCAAATCGTTGACAAAACAATGAAGAAATAACCCGGAAATGATTCGCTGGTGGCATTTCTGTGTGGAGTTTGCATGTTCTCCCCGTGTGCGCGTGGGTTTTCTCCGGGTACTCCGGCTTCCTCCCACATTCCAAAAACATGCAGGTGAGGTTAATTGACGACTCTAAATTGCCCAGGTATGAATGTGAGTGTGAATGGTTGTTTGTCTATATGTGCCCTGCGATTGGCTGGCGACCAGTCCAGGGTGTACCCCGCCTGTCGCCCGAAGTCAGCTGGGATAGGCTCTAGCATGCCCCCGCGACCCTAATGAGGAAGAAGCGGTATAGAAAATGGATGGATGGATGATTCGCTGGTACCCCTTTACGGAGAATGACCTATTTGCGTTTGCTTCTCATGACACTCACATGTAGCACTCTGTATGCACCCGCTAGCACCCCGCCTCCCTCCACAGGGACAAAGAGACTGAATGACTGACAAGAGGGTTCACGCACGCCGCTCATTCCGCTACAAAACCAGTGCGGCAAGGTATTGAGACGGATGCACAGAGTGAACCTCTTGTCATCCAGCCTGTTTGGTAGACAGAGAGGAGGAAAACAAAAACAAAACATGCACACGTCAATATATTGAGGCCAGCAAAATGAACAAGTTTGTTTTTATTTATCGAGTGGTTAATCGATTTATTGATTATAGTAACAGGCCTGTTCATCACCTACATCAGGGATCACCAAGGTTTTTCCTTGTAAGAGCTACTTTTACAAAATGAAAATGGCCAAGAGCTACTCATTTTTGTAACATTTATTTGCAGAGCTTATTTTAAACCCAAACAAAGCGAATATGCTTGTTTTACCAGAACATTAACAAAATGCTGGGGTCCACAACTCACATGTTGTATTTCAGAATGCATTTCTTTCTACTGCTCTTTCATTATTAACTAAAAACCTGAATGAAAAGCATGCTTGCGGGCACCTCATGTGGTCGTGGGGGGCTACCTGGTGCCCACGGGCACCACGTTGCTGACCCCTGACCTACATAGTTATGTTTGAAGACAACGGGAGATGGACACATTAGCCATACCACAATATTTGCCATGTTACATGGGCAAAACCGCAGAGGGAAGCCCATTGTCATTTCATTATTCACACTCCTACCGTCAGGCAGACGCTACAGGAGTTTGAAGTCCAGGACCACAAGGCTGGCAAACAGCTTTTACCCACAGGCCATCAGGCTTCTCAACGAAGCACTCACACACAACACACGCACACACTCATAGCACTTTATTTATTTATTTGTATTATTTACTTGTATTAATGCCTCTTCTGTTTTTGTTGCTTAATTTATTGGTATATATGTTTATGTTTCTTATGTTCTTATTCTTTCTTGTGTTTTCTTTCTTTTCTTGGGAGAATGAACAGAATAAGATTTTCATTGCATGATATAACTTCTGTTTTACCATGCACATGACAATAAAACTCTCTTGAATCTTGAATTTTTCCCCAACACCTCCGGTCGATTAGATTCCCCCTTGCAATTGTTAACTCCCAATTGCCAGGTGATTAAAGCAAAACAGTGTGACAGCTGCCAGGGGAACAGAGCAAGACTAATGGAGACAAAAGTATTCATTCCGCTTCAACATTTGTCTCACTGAAAAGCCAACACGCCGCCCTTCCCGCATGTTATTGCTGGCTTGCCTTCGACCAAAGCCAGCATCTTGACTTCAGGGTTTGTTGTGTGTTCAAATGTCCAAACGTCACAAGCACAGCCATCAATAAAGATGAGTGGATTGAGAGAGAATGATGTTCTGTCTGTTCTTCAGAAAAGCGCTGGGGTTTGTCTATTTCATTGGGTCTGCTTCTGTTGCACACATTCAAGCTACAGCATGATGCTGCGGCATTACTTCACAGCTCTGAGGACAAGTCATGACACACCTGAACAGCAGCGCTGCATTATGTATATCTCCTGCTGATACTTCACTGCACCTCCAGGGCTGTGCTTTCCATATGCCAAGAAATAAGATCAAAACAACGCATGTTCAATTGCTTCTGTCTAGCACTCAACTCTGCCGAAGTTCTTTCAACATTTTTAATAATCTAGATGGGGTTCTGAGTATTTTTTTTAATTAAGTGCCTGCCATGAACTATTTTAAGTTCGGTCATCAAAACAGTACGTTACATATTACAAGCTGAGGTTCGCCTTTCATTTCATTCACAGCAGCAGGGCGGGGTGTCACAGCGTTGCCGATACTTTGCTTACTAAAAAAAAAAGCCATAACCATCAAGCTCACAAGAAACAACCCTTAAAAAGTCGTACTTTATCGACATTATTCGCATTCATTTTAAGTTAAACTGGTTAATTCAGTGGAAGCAAGGCTGCCCACGGTTAACTTCCTTCGCCTTCCGAAGTAGCACATTCTTGAACATAAACCATAAGAGCATATTAAAGAAACCCTAATCAATATACGATACTATTTTACATTTAAAAGCCTATGAAGGAATCTCACAAGCTAAAGTGAATGAACCTCGTTTTAGCTAGCAGCGACTGTGCGGCATTCACGGACACAAAAACACAGCACAAATCACCCTGAAGTACACTCGCGCTGACGGGGGGAGACTATTACGAAAAAAGTACAAGAACTTACAGCTGCGAAGCAGAGGAGAAGCTGGAGTTTCGTTGAAGTAAAAAGGGGCAGACGTTAGAACATCGAGTGCGCCCAGCAGACAGTGAGCAGACACACCGCCGCGCTCCAAGCTTTCACTCAACGTCGCACAGCCACGAGCTCCCGCTTACCGTAAGCACCGGAGCTCATCTAAAAGCACATTGCAGATTTGAATCTACCGTACTGCACAAAATAGCAGCGCCCGTAAAGATTTGTTGAGCAATACACAATTAAAGCACACTATGTCCCAGGCAGAGGTCTCCAAAGTACAAAAAAAAAAATAGTTATTGAGGAATAAAGTCATAATATGCAAAAACAAAAAGCTTGACATGCAGAAAACAATTTGAAATGCATATAAATTAATATAAATGATGAATGAAAGGGATAAATGAACGTTTATGGTTACTTTCACCTTCAGTGATGACGTGACTGTTCCCAAAGACACGATTGATGTGGCAGCAAGATCAATACATTACTCCTCTACACCAGCCTCCTGTTTTGTCATGAGTTATTATACCTGTATATTATATATTCATATATTATATTCATCTTTATGCATTTAGAATTGTTTTATGCATATAAAACTATAATTATAAAACTATGAAAATGTGAATGTGAAAAGGTGTGAATGGTTGTTTGTCCATGTGTGCCCTGCGACTGGCTGGTGACCAGTCCGGGGTGTACCCCGCCTCCCGCCCAAAAGACAGCTGGATCGGCTCCAGCATGCCTGTTAAAGGGTCCCCGACATGATTGATCAGCTTGGCTTAAATATGTTCTATATTGTTTGTAATTATGTTCTACATTGTTTGAGTTTTGAAAGCAAACGGTAAATTTGCTTATAGTTCATGGCGCCAGCCATGGCGAGAAGGCTCTCTCGCTCTTCAGTCTCATTTCCGGAAGCGATATCGGCTAAAGCAGAGAAACCAAATGCTTCTTGAGGTAGATCGGCGATTTGGTTCAGTATATTTTCATCAAAATAGTAGTCATGCCAAAATATTGTGTTGCTGCTGGATGTTCATAGTATCCGAGTGATACTGTAAGTGTTCTTTTCCAAAAGAGGCAGGTTTAAAACAAAAGTGGATGAAGAAAAAAGACAACGAGAGACAGAGAAGCCCACCTCGAGTTCTTTTTTTGCAGTGTTCATTCCACTGATGACTGCTTTGAAGGAACACCTATACAAGAAGAATTTGGAACCAAGTACGGTATAAACGCATTTTGGAAAAGAATGCTATTCCGTCGGCCGAATTGGAGAAAAAACATCAAAGTTGCCACAGAGCAGAGTACGTCATGTCTTGTTTATATCATGTATTTTAAACACTATTCCATGATAGCGACAAGGCTGCAAAACATACATGTTATATAAACATCTTCACAGCGGTATGTTGACGGTGGGAGGCAGGGGCGGCTGAAACGGAGACGAAATATGAAATAAACCGGGCTATAAAGACCCATTTACGCTCATTAATAAGCCGTTTTAAAATAATATTTGAATTATAAGCAACTCCAGAGTAATTTGATTGAACAGCGACAGCTAGCTCATCATGGCTGCCGCCATAAACTATACAGTAAATGCAATTTTTGCAAATTTACTGTTCGCTTTCAAAAACCAAACAATGTGGAACATAATTACAGACGGTATGCAGAATAACAAATTTAAGCAAATTTGCTCAATCATGTCAGGGACCCTTGAATATTTTTGAGTCAACCACTGATGACATAGTTGACTACCGGTTGCCACTTTGTGAACAAGACGAAGATGCTAATGGGCTGTTTTGTGATAAAAAAATACATTAAGAACACAGTTGGACTCATGAAGCGTATTAGCAACACAACAAGACGCTAGACGAAGATATTGCATGCTAACTGCAAAATGTACACAAACCGTTTGTTGCCGTAAATGTTTTGCCTGAACTGAAATACAGTGTTGTTTGTTTCGCTAAAACCTTCATCACGATTCAGCATTGACGTCCCCGGAAATTCTCGGGTTTCTGGTCAAAAAAGAAATTTTTTAAATGTAATTTTATTTTATATACCTTGGTTTTTCGGTAGTTTCTGGTTGTGTGCTGTGATTGGCTACACCGTGACTCAGATTCGATGCGTCCACGGATCACCTTCCGTGATCATTCATGAGTGGTGAGCAGCTATCCATGTTATACTTTAAATGTGTTTAATAAATGTGTCAGGCATAGTTAGGGTTTAAACCTGGATTGTGTATTTTGCATTTAGCTTGTTGGCCTGGCATGCATAACACCATCACGTTTGCCAGTCTATTGACAGTAAATGGGGATCGTTCTGAAAATACCGTAATGCATTTTTGAGCCTTAACAAAACAATTTTTACGAACTTCATGAAATCTGCCAAGTGTTACTACACGGTCATGGACAACATGCAACTCAATGAACACTCAGACAGCTGCCTGCTCTTTGTGCCACAACGGAGCAGATGGACAACCTTCTGTTCTTACATTTTTTTTCTCCTCATCATATTTAATTTGTCTTTAATAGTCTGTATAACAGCATCACAGAGACTCAGGTGCTGGAGGTGTGACTAAAACACATTTTGAACAGAAGCGCTGGATTAGTGTCGGAGGAAGAGGCTCCGGGAGGATTTGTGGGCAGAAGCAGGATGACTGGAGGTATAGGTGGCAAAAGGTGCATACAGGTTGGCTGCAGGAATAAAAAGCATGCATTAAAGGGATAGTTGGTTTTCTTTTGCATGAAGCTGTATGACATCCCCATCAGCAGTGTAGTACATCAACAGCAACTTTCCCCCCACTTGGTCCACTGAGCCCAGTTCTGGTCGGATTTTGGTGATCAAAACATAGTTCCGGTTAGTTATTGGGGTTGTTGACGTAAACAGTTTGGCTTCCCAAAACGATATGTGTTGGAAAGAGTGGTACAGTTGCATGACAAAATTGCCTCCTCGAAAAAATCAGACCTCACAAATCGCTTGGCGTTACTTTCTCTGACGTCGTATTAATGCGCACTATCGTCTGTCCATTGCGGTGTGCGTGATGAAAATGGCTGCGACCCTCGCATCTTCATCCACTGTGGAACACATACGTAAACAAGACGGCTGCGACGTCACGGCGGATGCATCTCCATCACACACACAAATAGACAGCGCGTCAATTGAATACAACGTCAGAGAAAGTAACGCCGAGCGATTTGTGAGGTCTGATTTTTTTGAGGAGGCAATTTTGTGATGCAAATGTATTACTCTTTTGAACGTATATTGTTTTGAGAAGCCAAACTCTTTACTGAGGAAACCCCAGCAACTAACCTGAACTACGTTTCTCATCACTGAAATCCTACCAGAACTGGGCTCACGGGACCAAGTGGGGGGTAAGTCAGCGCTGATGTACTACACTGCTGGTGGGGATGTCATACAAATTCATGCCAAAAAATCCCAACAATCCCTTTAAATACAACAAGTTAAAATACGGGGGAAATACGGGAAACTATTCAAACGGGAGGTCATGGTGAGGAAAGGCCAAATATGGAAGTTTGTTGGGGAAAACAGGAGGGTTGACAAGTATTGTTAAGTTACTGCTGTTGTCTGTCACGGCAATGATGAAGATTTCAATACGACAAAACATGACAACAGCAAAACGGTCGACCACGTATGTAAAAAGAAGAACACTGTGGGCCGGGACATGATGGTCGACATACGTAGATGGCTGGTTGATATTAACCAAGGGTGTCCAAACTTTATCCAGCGAGGGCCACATTCTGAAAAATGAAAGGATGCAAGGGCTGCTTTGATATTTTGTAAAGCAACACATAGAGATATGCTGAGAAGCTACATGTAGCTCGAAAAAAAATGCATTTCAGCTTTGTAATATAGGTGAAAAACTGCTAAAAATGTTTTCCCCCTAATAATATGAGTTTATTCTTGTAAAATTGTGACTTTTGTTTAATTATGACTTTTTTTCTTAATATTTTCACTTTATTCCTGTAAAATGACAGCTGTTGTTTCTGCATTTCTGCTCTTTTTTTCCCCAAACTATTTAATTTCAGCTTCCCTCTTGTAAATTTTCTTCTTGTAAATATAACTTTTTTTTAAATAATGTATTTTTTCTTTATTTCAACATTGTTACTAAAATGATATTTTTTTCTCATTTTACAAGTTTATTGTCAGAAAATTGCAACTTTTTTGTCATTAGACAACAATTTTTTTCTTAATATTTTGACTTTCTGCTGTTTTCCATTTCTGCTGTTGATTTTTTTTTCCAAATAGTTCAACTTTTTTCTTGTATATTTCTTCTTGTAATATTTTGACTTTATTTGTTATTTTGTTATTAATTTTCCCCCAACCTAAGTTTCAAAAAATTAAGAAGAAGAACTTTAAAAGAACTTTATTCATTGTTTTTGACTTAAAAAAAAAAACAAAAAACCTTGATTTAATATTTCAACTTCATGCTACTAATGTGACGTTTCTTGACATCCTCATATGATTTTATTCTTGTGAAATTATGGCTTTCTTTCTTTGCTAGATTACAACTCTTCTCTTAAATTAATATTTTAACTTTCCCATTTTTGCTGGTGGTGTTTTTTTTAGTTTTCTTGTTAAATTACATTTTTAGACTGTGCTGCGGGCTGATAAAATCACAGCCGCGGGCCACAAATGGCCCCGCAGCTGCACTTTGGACACCCCTGATAAAATGGGTTGCAGTGTTTGTAACGTATGGGCCAGTTTGTGCCCTGTGATTGACTGTTCAGGTTGCAGTCCGCCTTGCGCCCAAAGGCGTAGTGATGACATGTAGCATTCTACACTGGTCACTGGGTGTCAGTAATGTTTGGTGAGACACACAAGCACCGGACTTGATTGTGGGAACAACAGGCTTTTATTGCAGGTACTATACTCCCTAACACGGGCTACTGTTGTGGCCGTAGCCCACACCAAGCCACTTCCTGTCTGTCCCTCACCAGAAGGCATTTACAGCAACACGCACGATCACAAGTCTTATTTCTGTCTTAAATGGCTTATTTTCCATTGTTATGTTTACTACATTGGATAAGGCTGACTACGGGAGTTATTTAATGTCTAGAGGATTCTAATAATGTCAGAAGAAATATTTAGAAGATCGTAAAAAGGTTTTCTATGACCGAATTACAAAAATATTCCATTTATTAACTGATTTACACCCATTTACACCCAAATGCCCGATCCCAAAGACATATTTATACACCTTTTATGTATATGTCTTTTCAGTTTTTTAGGTTTAAGTCATCAAATTGCCCACAAGGTGGCAGAAGTGCATTTGATGAAAGCAACATGTCAATTTGAATGGAAAAAACAGGAATGACAGCAAGGCGGAAGTGGGAGAGCGTGGAGGAGCGTAGTGTACAGAAGGTTACGGATTGTAGGGAAATTTGAACGCATGCACACGCAAGTGTGCACACACACACGCGTGGTTCAGTTCCAAATGTGAAAATAGCAAATAGTTCATGGTGTTATATTTGTAAATAAATTATTTTGATGTAAAACAACCCTTTTTTGTGGTATGTTAGTATAGTTACAGTACAGTTAAGTAAACATTTGTGTCAAAGTGGAAGTAATGTATCTTTTCACAAGAAGCTGCTTTTCTACCTTTTCTAGTTAGGAACTGATATTTTCTCGAAACTTACCTATGTTCTACTGCGCATTACTAAAAAACGCAAAAAGGTAGAAACAAACACTTTTTTCTGATGAAAGACGGGAGTCTAATCTTTCTGTGGGTAGGTTCCATGTTTATATGGACATAGAACACAATATTCTGGGATTGGATAAATTAGGGATTAGTGTATACGGTATGTATCAGACACAACCAATGCATAGAGTGTGAGGAACGGGGGGAATTTTCCTCTTCTCAGTGAATAGGCTGCATACTGAGCCCGCAGACAGACGAGCATGGTCATGAGCATACAGGCGATGGACGCCATGAAAGAAAAAATATGAGCCCAAAGTAAGGGGCTTCATGCTCCCTGGGAGACGTGTGAGCCGTTGTCTTCACCCACTCTCCAACTTGTCAGATAAACAGCTCCGTTCTTCCACCCCCAGCCCACGGCCTCACGCAAGTTCAGTTTTCACAATTTCTTGCTTCTTCACAACGGAATTAAATTGTCTGCTATTTTGTGGACTATGGAAACAACACACACAAATACAGTAAGCCCTCGTTTATTGCAGTTAATTGCTTCCAGACCTGGCTGTGATAAGTGAATGTCCGTGAAGTAGGTTTCCTCATTTATAAGTAGAATACTTTGTCATTAGAGCATAGAATACCTGTTTACAACCTTCTAAATACTCTTTTTAATATGTTTACAGCCCTCTAAACATTAAATAACACCCTTATAGTCAGCTTTACACTCATATTACCCATTTAGTTGGCAGTTGAGTAACTCGGGTGCAGTCAGTCCTTCATCAGACAGTCCTTCATCAGTGTGACAAACCGCCTGCTAATAAAGGCCTGATTAGCAATATGCCGCAGGTGTACAACAGGTGACTGGCAGGTGGCTCCGCCCCAGGAACTACCAAAAAAGGCACTGCACAAAGAAAAACAGCATCAGCAAATAAACAAGGCGGATCATGACAAACATGGGCAACTGTTGCAGCCGGAACGCTCCATCACTTCCTGTCTGCCCTCTCTTCGGGTCCCCAAGGCACCGGAACACACATTTCAACAAACAACACAAGCACCAGTCTTATTTGTCTTAAACGGCTCATTTCCTTGAATGATATCGACTACGAAGAGGTCTCAAAGTGTTTGCAGTCCACGGCCCACCGCACATTCTAAAAATGTAACTGAACAAGAAAACACACACACGCAAAAAACAACAACTACAAAAATGGAAAAATCAGCAGTCATTTTGAAGTAAAAACAAGAGAACAAACTTGTAACCTAACGAGAAAAAGTCATATTTTTACGAGAATAATGTCATAATGGGAAAATGTTAAATTAAGGGAAGAATATATTTTTTCACCGATATCACAAAGCTGAGGTGTGGTTTTCTTCTTGAAATATACATCAATCCTTAGCATATCTACAAGTACATGTGTAAACTTTCATAATATCAAAGTAGCCCATGCATCCTTTCATTTTTCAGTATGTGGACACCCCCGGTCTACTATATGGGTGTTAGTTCATGTCTAGAGGGCTCTAATAATGTTAAAAAGTATATTTAGAGTGCTGGAAACAGGTTTTGTATGCTGTAACTATGAAAATATTCCTTTTATAAATAGAAAACCCTCCTTTAGGGAAAATCACTTATCACGGCCGGTCTGTAACCAATTAACCACGATAAATGAGGGATTACCGTACAGTCTCATGATCAGCTGTATTCCATATGCCTGATGTCCACAGCTAATCATGTTAGACACCCCTGGAGGCATTAGCCTTAAATTCTCCCTGGCACTTCATGAACGAGGTCTTTAAAGCCCAAAATATCCATTGCATGTGGAATCCAGGTGCTCTAAAAACGGATCAACAACAATCCTGCAATTCGTAATCCTCCGATATCCCACGAAGGCAGGGTGTGCTGTTGAAGAGCATGATGGCAAAAGCTGCGGCTTCCTTTAATGAAAAGGATTATTTAGTGCTGTCGCCGGAGGGTTCCGAAAACCGAAGCCCCTCATCACAACAGGAAGCTCGTAGAAAATCAATGGGTACAGTTACTTCCTGAGAGGAGGCAATAAGCAGCCAATAATGCCGATGGGAAAAATGGCGACGGCAGTACTGTAAACACAGGAAAGGTATTTCAGGGATGGGACGAACTTGAAAACAAACAGAGGACTCGTGAAGTGTTATGTCTCCCAGGAACCCCAGAGACCCAACCTTTATGATCTGTGTGGTGTGTTTTTCATAAGGTCTGCAGTGTCAGGAGGATGACGACGGGTGAAGAGGTCAAACAGAAGCCAGCGGCACAAGAACATCTTCACAGATATTGTGATTGTGATGTTGCAGAAGTTGGCAGAAGTAGGTCATACAATTCAGAACTCCACTAACATCACACAACGCAAGAACCGGGCTCCAGCAGACTTCACTTCAGTGGACGTTCCAGGACTGATTGTTTCTGTTTATTTGGATTTTCTTTAGCTTTTTGAGCTTTTCCATTTTTCATGTCATCACATTTAACATCACTCGTTTTATTGATTTACCTGTCATGGGCAACTCATTCAATCCCAGACAACCCCTTCAGTAGCGGCCATTTGAGATAATTTTGACTGATCTTTCAAGGCACACAGAATATTGTGTGCTATGGCTATATAAACATGGACATCCATCCTCATATGCTGGAGCCTATCCCAGCTAACTTCAGGGGACAGGCAGGGTACACCCTGGACTGGTTGCCAGCCAATTGCAGGGCACATATAGACAAACAACCATTCACACTCACATTCATAGCTATGGACAATTTAGAGTCTACAATGAAGCTAACATGCATGTTTTTGGGATGTGGGAGGAAACCGGAGTACCCGGAGAAAACCCCCCACACACGGGGAGAACATGTATCTTCTGACTATGACTGTGTGGCCTAAATGCTAACCACTAGACCACCGTGCAGCCCAACATGGAACCCACCAAAGAAAGAAAGAAATAAGTTTCTTTCTACCTTTTTGCATTTTTTAGTAATTAGCAGTAGAACATAGGTAAGTTTCAGGAAAATATCAGTTCCTGACTAAAACAGGGAGAAAAGCAGCTTTTCGGAAAAAGATACATTTCAATCATAACTTTCACTTTGACACAATTTGCTTTTGTGACAGCCCAAATATGTAAACAACTATCCCAACATAAACAACACAACAGAGGGTTGTTTTACATCAAAATAACAATTTATTTACAAATATAACACCACGAACTATTTACAATTTTCACATTGGAACTGAACTGTGTGTGAATGTGTGTATGCACGCGTGAACATGTGCATGCGTTAAAATTTCCCTACGTAACCTCCTGCACGTTACACTCCTCCATGCTCTCTCGCTTCCTCCTTCCTGTCAAGTGTGATTTTCCCATCTACATGATCCATGCCGAGCTCTTATCAAATGCACTTCTGCCACCCTGTGGCTGTTGTTATGGCTTAAAAGTGCTCTTAAGCGTTAATGCATTAGTGGAGAGTTGTATCATCATCTTTTGGCCTCTTGCGCAAAAAAACATAAAAGACGTATACCTTGTTAGGATTGGGCGTTTGGGTTTATTGAAACGTCTTACAGCCTCTCTGACCACCACCAAACATTCATACACCAGTGTGGGAAGCACTGGAGGCAAGGTGGGTTAAGTGTCTTCCCAAGGGACACAGCAACAGTGACTGGGTGGAGGGAGCGAGGATCGACTCGCCAACTTTTCGGTTTCTGGTCGACCTGCTCTACCTTCTCAGCCACATTCCTTATCATGTCTACTATATTAGGTAATACGAGTATATAGGTGACTATAGGGGTGTTGTTTCATGTTTACAGGGCTCTAATAATTATTTTTAAAAAGCCATAAACAGGTTTTCTATACTATGAAAATATTCAATTGATTAATATTGATTCCTACTTGGTGCACGGTGGTCTAGTGGTTTGCATGTTGGCCAACACAGTAACAGTCTGGAGATCGGGAAGACCTGGGTTCGATTCTGTGTGGAGTTTGCATGTTCTCCCCGTGCGTGTGTGGGCTTTCTCTGGGTACTCCGGTTTCCTCCCACGTTTCAAAAACATGCATGTTAGCTTCATTGGCGCCTCTAAATTGTCCATAGGTATGAATAAGAGTGTGAATGGTTGGTTGTCTATATGTGCCCTGCCATTGGCTGGCGACCAGTCCAGGGTGTACCCCGCCTCTCGCCCAAAGTCAGCTGGGATAGGCTCCAGCTTTCCCATGACCCTAATGACAAGCGGTATAGGAAATGGATGGATGGATGATTCCTACTTAACGGAAATTCATTGATTGCATTCGGCTCTGGAACCAATTAACCGCCATAAATGAGGGACGACTGTACTGTTAGCTATAGCTTCATCATTACAATTAAGAGTGAGTGTTTCGTTTCTTCATTTATTTGGCGTCCATATTTTTAAAGGGTTTAATTTAGTCATACAGTTGTACGAGTTAAGAATGTGTTTGCAAAAAAAAGTGGCTTTTTTATGGTGCTTTTGAACATTAAAGTTAATGGTGGGTGTCACAAGTTATTTATTTATTTGTTTCACGTTCCGGAAAAAAAACAGTCTCGCGATAATAAATTCTTTAAATCATCCCACAATAAAAAAATTGAAAATGAACTCCATCATCATTAGTGCCTCAGGGCAGCTGTTTCTACAGATGTAGTTGAAGCGCTTTGGGTGCCTTGAAAAGCGCTACAAATATCAAATCCATTATTATTATTATTATAATAACCTTGATTAAATCTTAAATAATGTGACATTGCCCGGCTTGCGAAGAAGTGGACAGGGCTCCTAACATTTTCATGCTGTTACAAAAACAGAAAATGTTATTATGCTGGAAAGAAGGCGCGCCATTGTTTTCATAACATGAGCTGCTTATAGAAGCACACTATTTATCCCACGCGGGAACCAAATGTGCCAAATCCTCGGAGAGTTCCTCCACATTCAAATACAAAGTTGATTTGTAGCTTTTGAGGCATTGTTAATGTCTGTGGTGGTCATGAAAACATTCTACAGTTGCACCCACTGCACCCCAAACTGCAGCATTCCCATTACTTTGACGAGCAGCAAGCCTTCATCCTTATAAAGACAGGAACCGGGAAAGCAGGCCCAGGAGGAAGGTGATTACAGAGCACAAAACTGATTGCTTTGGGCGCAACTGATGGAATGTGTTTTCTCATTTAGTGCTGATGTATCAGCAGGGGGTCGAGATGGCTTCTTTTGCTAGACGGTGGAGATAAATATCATAAAGCAGAATTAATTTGAGTGAGGCCAGCTTGAAGGCTTGAACCAACCCCGAAAAGCTGCTTGCTCCAGTCTGTCACACCTTTTTCAGGGGCGCTCTAGCGCTGCTCAACATACTCGTTCTCTATTTTATTTGACTTGTAAGAATGAATCCAAAGAGTGATGCACTTTTATGTGGCGCTGCAAAAATAGTTTTATTTCAGGCCCATAATTAGGATGTCCGATGATATCGGCCCACCAATACTATCGTCCGGATATCGGCTTGAAAATGTAATAGCAGTCAATATCGGTATCGGGTTTTTTCCCTATAATGAAAACCTGTATAGCCCTTTACAAGCAACATCGCTGTCATAACAGGCAACACGCAGCGCCAATGCTTTGCTTAACCGTGTTCGGGGCGGCAGGACGTGATGCTTTCTCATAACACCGCTGATGATGAGTGGGGTAGTTCGCAGACAGATACAGTATGTGTAGACGCCGCATCGAGTGCTGAGCAGTGTGTCAAAGTCGCCGCCATATTGGATGTGGCAAGAGTCGGAGCAGAGAAGATGCCTCGTTCATGGGCTGCAAACCAAATAACTGAGAATACCATTTATACCATTTCACAGGTAAGACAGGTGGTTAGTATTTGTGCCAAACACTGTATGATTTGGCCATTATGACATCGTTTTGAGAGCATTATTTGCAGACGTGGAAAATACTGTATTCCCACACACAATTCATTCATTCATATGTCTATGGGTGGGGGGTGGCGGGAATGTAAAAAACCGCGGATGGGGCGGCAGGCAGACGTGGTAGTTTGCTTACGATGTTGTTTACAGACGCATGGAGAAGCTAATCGCTGATGCTGTATGCATTAGTTTCACAACAGATGTGTTCATTCCACGACAGGATATCTGATGTTACACATATGTGTTGATATGGGAAATTGAGAGTTGGACAAGATTCAAGATTCAAGAGTTTTATTGTCCTGTGCATAGTAAAACAGCAGTTATACCATGCAACGAAATTCTTATTCTGTTCATTCTCCCAAGAAAAGAAAGAAAACACAAGAAAGAATAAGAACATAAGAAACATAAACACATAAACATAAATACCAATAAATTAAGCAACAAAAACAGAAGAGACATGAATACAAATAATTAATACAAATAAATAAACAAATAAATAAAGTGCTATGAGTGTGTGCGTGTGTTGCGTGTGGCGTGTGTGAGTGCTTCGTTGAGAAGCCTGATGGCCTGTGGGTAAAAGCTGTTTGCCAGCCTTGTGGTCCTAGACATCAAACTCCTGTAGCGTCTGCCTGACGGTAGGAGTGTGAATAATGAGTGTTGTGGATGTGTGCTGTCCTTGATGAGGTTGTGTGTTCTGCGTAGGACTCTAGTTTTATAAATGTCTTGCAGTGAGGGGAGGGCTGCCCCAACAATGTTCTGTGAGGTCTTGATCACCCGCTGGAGTGCCTTCCTATCACGTGTTGTACAGTTACCGTACCAAACAGTGATGGAGGCGGTAAGGACACTTTCCATAGTGCATCTGTAGAAGCAACTCAGGATTGTGGTGGACATGCCAAATTTCCTCAGTCTTCTCAGGAAGTACAGTCTCCTTTGGGACTTCTTCATAATTTGTTGGGTGTTGTGAGACCAGGTGAGGTCCTCGCTGATGTGTGTGCCAAGGAACTTGAAGGTTTTCACCCTCTCCACCTCAGTCTCATCAATAAACAGGGGTCTATGCGGCTCCTTTTCCCTTGTTCTTGGGTCGATGATCATCTCTTTAGTCTTATCTGTATTGAGAAGGAGATTGTTATCACGACACCAAGCTATGAGGTCCGCCACCTCTCTTCTGTATGATGTTTCAACACCACCAGTGATCAGTCCGATGACTCTAGTGTCATCCGCAAATTTAATGATGCTGGTGTTGTTCTGGGAGGCCACGCAATCGTAGGTGAAGAGCGTGTAGAGGAGCGGACTCAGCACACACCCCTGGGGGGTCCCATTGCTCACAATTCTTGAGCTGGATGTGCGATTGTGGACTCTGACTGACTGGGGTCTGCCTGTGAGAAAGTTAAACACCCAGTTACAGAGGGAGGGAGACAGGCCAAGTGTGAGGAGCTTATTTGTGAGTTTGTGGGGGCTGACTGTATTAAAAGCAGAGTTATAGTCTATAAATAGCATTCTGACGTATGTGTCCTGGCCCTGTAGGTGAGAAAGGGCTGTGTGGATGGCAGTGTTGACTGCATCATCCGTGGACCGGTTCTGGCGATATGCAAACTGTAGAGGGTCCACAGTTGCCGCCGCGATGCTCTTTTTGATGTGGGTCATGACTAATCTTTCAAAGCACTTCATAACAATAGGAGTGAGTGCTATAGGGCGATAGTCATTCAAGCAGGTCACGTTGCTCTTCTTGGGTACGGGCACTATGGTGGCGGACTTAAAGCAGGTCGGTACAGATGCTTGTGCAAGCGACAGGTTAAATATGTCAGCAAGCACATCAGCTAGCTCTGATGAGCAAACCCGAAGTGCACGTCCTGAGATGTTGTCTGGGCCTGCTGCTTTTTGTGGGTTTGTTTTGTTCAGAACCCTGCGCACATCAGCTGATGTCACCATGAGAGGTGAGTCCTGTGTGCTCCCCAAGTCCAGCCACCCTCTCTGCTCATCAGGAGTTTGGGTGTCAAAGCGGGCATAGAACTCATTTAGCTCATCTGGAAGTGTGGTTTGGCTGGACGTGGCTACGCTACTCCGCTGTCGATAGTCTGTGATGTGCTGGAGCCCCGCCCACATGCGCCAAGGGTCTGAGGTGGAATAGTCGCCCTCCAGCTTCTGTCTGTACTGTCTTTTGGCCTCTCGTATGGACCTCCTCAGGTCATATCTGGCCTTTTTGTAGTCCTCAGCGGTGCCCATGACAAATGCAGTCGAACGAGCACGTAGCTTAGCCCTTACATCACAGTTCATCCACTGTTTTTGGTTAGGGTATTTTCTGTAATACTTGGTGGTGCTAACAGTCTCTATGCATGTGCTAATGTAGCCAGTAACAGCAGAAGCATATTCATCCAAATCAACAGTACAATCTTCCCTCCCCGCTGCAGTTTTAAACACATCCCAGTTTGTGCAGCCAAAGCAGTCCTGAAGTACTTGATCAGTTTCTTCATTCCACACTTTAACTGCTGTACTTACAGGGGGAGCTTGTTTAAGAAGTTGTCTGTATGTTGGATAAAGGAATATAGAGATGTGGTCAGCCTTACCAAAGTGGGGTCTTGGAACAGCCTTCAAAGCACCTTTCATGTTGCAGTAGACTTGGTCCAGGATGTTATTTTCCCTTGTGGGAAAGCTCACATACTGGTAATATTTGGGGAGGACAGTCCTGAGGTTACAGTGGTTGAAATCGCCAGATATAATGAATACAGCGTCTGGGTGTTTGGTCTCGTGTTTATCAATGATGTCATGCAGGAGGCCTAGTGCGTTAGCAGTGTTAGCTCGTGGTGGGATGTAAACAGCAGTTAAATACACAGCGCTAAACTCACGAGGTAAATAAAAAGGTCTGCATTTCACCATCAGCAGCTCAATGTCCTACGAGCAGTGCTTTTCCATCGTCTGTACGTCTGTGCACCACCGTTTGTTTACGTAAACACAGACGCCGCCACCTCTGTGTTTACCAGACGCTAAAGCAGTGGTTCTTAACCTTGTTGGAGGTACCGAACCCCACCAGTTTCATATGCCCATTCACCGAACCCTTCTTTAGTGAAAAATGAAATCGATTTTTTTTTCAAATTCAAGACATACTGTAGGTATATGTTTGTTTACTGGTGCACAAAATGACGGAAACAGGATGCTGACTCCCATCACGGTCCATGATACATGTGAATCAATGCTGTACATATTCGTTCTTTTTTTGCTCGACATAGTTAGTATGGATTAAAATATTTAGAAGGAAATCACACGACGTACTACCACATCAGTTACACGTTGACTACTTGATGGTGCGTTTCATTTGTACTCGGAACTTGGAATTCGGAGTGAGAGTGACGTGATCTCCGAGTCAAAAGCATTCCAGATGCCAAGTCAGAAAAACTTTACACTATATCAATATTTTTTTATAAATTGTTTATTGATTATTTATTGTTTACACACGAGGCAGCCATCATTGATTGTTAACTCAGAGGTGGTGTGGATGCTCTGACTTCCAAGTTGAACATTCCGACTTCGGGGGCCTTTTCAGTCGGGCGTTCCCGCTAGGAACTCAGAAATGACGACTTCCAAGTACAAATGGAACGCACCATGAGCACGCAAAATTCTTCGCAGCACTGATTGGCCAAGGCAAGCAATGTAATGTGATTATCTGCAGCCAGTGATGGCTAAGCGGCGGCGTGTCATCACGAATTGACACGATGGGTCTGGTGTGTCTTAACCTCCGTGGCGGAGGCTCCACCGAACCCCTGGGACCGACTCACCGAACCCCTAGGGTTCGATCGAACCCAGGTTAAGAACCACTGCTCTAAAGTCCGATCTCCCCGGTAAGCAGCAAATGTTTCCAACTGGATCGCCGAGTCCGGTATATCAATATGACAATATTATATGACAATATCGGCATATCAGAAAAAAATCCAATATCACTACACTTCAGGCATCGGTCCCCAACCTTTTTGGACCCACAGGCCGCCTTGTGTTCCCACCAATCTCCATGGACTGGGGGCATCGTATATAATAGCAATCTAATTTCTTGTATTTTGGTATGTATTGTGTAAGACTCAGACAGGAACAGCATCAAATTATCCATCCATCTTCTAACGCTTATCCAAGGTCGGGTCACGGGGGCAGCAGCCTAAGCAGGGAAGCCCAGACTTCCTTCTCCCCGGCCACTTCATCCAGCTGCTCCTGGTGGATCCTGAGGTGTTCCCAGGCCAGTTGAGAGACATAGTCTCTCTAACATGTCCTGGGTTTTCCCCGAGGCCTCCTAGCTGTCAGCTGTGCCCTGAACACCTCCCCGTAAGGCATCTGGGAGCTACTTCATCTGGTTCCTCTCAATGCGGAGGAGCAGCGGTTCTACTCCCGAGTTTATCCCGGACTGTAGATACTGTCAGGGTAGGAACGTAGATCAACCAGTAAACTGAGAGCTTTGCCTTTGGGCTCAGCTCCCTCTTCACCACAACGGACCGATCCAGAGTCTGCATCACTGCAGACGCCGCACCAATTCACCTGTCCATCTTGCGTCCCATTCTTCCCTTACTTGTGAACAAGACCCCAAGGTACTTAAACTCCTCCACTTGGGGCAGGATCTCATTCCCGACCCGGAGATGGCACTCCACCCTCTTCTAGGCGAGAACCATGGCTAGGACTTGGAAGCGCTGATTGTCATCCCGGCCACTCCAGAGAGTTGAAGGTCACGGCTCGATGAAGCCAGCAGGACCACATCATCTGCAAAAAAACAATCCTGCAGCCACCAAACAGGAACCCCTCAACACCGTGACTGCGCCAAGAAATTCTGTCTATAAAAGTAGTGAACAGAATTGGTGACAAAGGACCGCCCTGGCGGAGTCCAACCCTCACTGGAAACGGGTCCGACTTATTGCCGGCAATGCGAACCAAACTCTTGACAGCGGTCATACGGGGAACGAACAGCCTGAATTCCCTTTTCCAATACTCCCCACAGAATTCCTCCAGGAACACGGTCGAATGCCTTCAAGTCCACAAAACCCATGTAGACTGGGTGGGCATCCGTGCAAGACTATAGAGCTGGTCCACAGTTCCACAAGCAGAACGATTATTATTATTTTGTTTGTTTCTCATAATAGTCAGACTTAAAAAAAAAAAACAAAAAACTTTTTTCTTCAATACTTCAACTCTATGCTACTAAAGTGATATTATTTTTCCTCATATTACAGGTGTATTCTTGTTAAACTGGACTTTTTTCTCTTAATATTGCGACTTTATTTTTTGTAAAATTAGAGCTTTTTTTCCCCCATTTCTGCTGTTTTTATTTTAAAGTTTCCAACTATTTCATTTTTTTCTTGTATATTTTCTTCTCATAACTGACATTATTCCATATTTTGAGTTCATTCTTTTAACATTGTAACTTTTGAAGCTTCGCATATTACTTTAATTAAATACCATTTTTTTTCTTTACTATTTCAACTTTATGCGACTCAAATTGTTATTTTCTCATGTTATTACGTTATTTTCATAAAAAACAATTTTTTTCTTGTTAGATTATAACTTTGATCTCTTTATATATTCACTTTATTCTTGTATCATACAAAAAATGTGGGCCACAAATGGGAACCTTTGAACACCCCAGAAGTAGATTGTTCTGTTCTGTTCTGTTCCCTTACGACACAGGTTGTTTTTCGAGTTGTGATGTCAAATCAGCATCATCAAAGTACTCTTGAATATCATTCTACAGTATGTACAGTGGCTCCCCGAAAATTTGCGAGTCAGCATTCACGGCCTTGCAAATTTGCCGATTTTTGAGCTAAAAAATGTTTTGTTTTTCCTGCTGAAAACTACAACGGAAGAGTATTAGGGTCACATTGAAAAAAATAACAATCTGAGAGTTTGAGAATAAAGTCGTAAATTGATGAGAAAAAAGTTGTAAACTTACGAGAAATGTCTTAAATTTACAAGAAAAAAGCCGTAAATTTACAAGAAAAAAACCCCGTAAACTTACGATAAAAAAATCTTAAGTTTACGTGAAATAAAGTATTTAAGATCTGAAAAATAAATCCAGAAATTTATGAGAAAAAAAAACCCGTACATTTAGGACAAAAAAAAATCTTAAATTTACGAGAAACAAGTCGAGAAAAAAAATCTTAAATTTACGTTAAAAAAAAGTCTTAAAGATACGAGAAAAAAGCCGGAAATTTACGAGAAACTTTGGCCTCGGGCAAAGGTAATATTATGACTTTTGTTATTCTCATAAATTTACAACTTAATTCTCAAAATCTCAGTTTTTTTTTCCGATGTGGCCCTACTACTCCGTTGTACACGCACCCAACGAGGTAATCATTGATAAATACAGGTAAAATATGCAGCATACATGTACTGCTGTGTCCATGTACTGGTGTGCAGTCAAGCATATGCAGTGTGCCCTTAGGAGGAGAGCATCCAATACATCTGACTCATCTTCTCAGACTGAGGCAGCATGCCTCCGCTGATCGCGTCCTCGAGAAAGACGCCGACTCTGCGTCGTCCTCTCAGTTAAGATGTACTGTGAAGATGAGTCTTTGTCTGTCTGGGCGGAAAGTGTCAAATATCGCAAGACATTCCGACCGTGTGCACGTGGTAGGAAATGAGACAATGAAAAACTCACACGAAAGCGGCGGGGGAATAGAACAGGCGCCTTGTTGGAAGGCAAACATGCTGATAGGTGACAAATGAGGACGACGTTTCTGTGTGCCTGTGAGGTGGTGGGGGTGCAGGCGGTCCTGTTGACAGGCACCATAGCTCACAATGGTGTTGAAATAGATAGTGACGCGTTCTCTCGTGGCTTTGTTTTACCCTTTGGCACGTTGAACCTTGTGGTATTAATAAACATGTGGACGGACATTGCTCGTTTAATCAGCCATCTTGGATCACACAGCCAACACCCAATCTTCAGTAATGGAAAAAGTAATATTAAATGTTCATTTATCTATGTCACTCATCATTTATAATTATTTGACATTGTTTTCTGCATGTAAAATAAAATTATTTCTGATGAAATACATTTTTGGGTCCGCACGGTGGCCCTGTGGTTAGCGTGTTGGCCACACAGTCAGGAGATCTGGAAGATCTGGGTTTGCATCTTCGTTTGGGGATCTGTGTCCGTGCGTGGGTTTTCCCTGGGTACTCCGGTTTCCTCCCACATTGCAAAAACATGCATGTTAGCTTCATTGGAGACTCTAAATGGTCCATAGGTATGAATGTGAGTGTTTGTCTATATGTGCCCTGCCATTGGCTGGACACCAGTCCAGGGTGTACCCCGCCTGTCGCCCCAAGTCAGCTGGGATAGGCTCCAGCATACCCGTGCGAACCTAGTGACGACAAGCGTCACAGAAGATAGTTGGATGGATGAAAATACATTTTTTGTTAAGATTTTTTAAAGCCTGAAAATGATTCATGAATGGTTGGACGTTTCGATCAACAATTGAGGCATCACTGTATATTGAAGGACATTTTTGAGTTATTACTTATTAGTATTAACGTTTCATCTTTTTCTCATTACACTGTGGGTTTTTTGCTCTTTATTGTCAATTTTCATTGTTGCATTTTATTTATTTTTTTAACAACGCGACAGGGCACAGACAAAAAATAAGCTGTCATCTGCAAATGCCCTTTGGACACCCCTTGGTCGGCGTATTTCCCACAGGAGGCAAACTGTTATCAAACGACGCAAGAGTGTCTCCAGGTTTGGTTTTCTTAGCACTATACCTGTCACCATAACATATTTTGCTGGTCAATAATTGTGCAGCAAATTATCAACGACATTTTTTGAGATCATTTTTCCCCACTCACTGGCAGCCCCGCCTCCACAAAAGGCTGAATGAGATGAGGGCCCACTCTCGCTGTTCATTCCACTATAGAACCAATGCACACAGACAGGTGCGGAGTGAACCCTCTTGTCATCCAGCCTGTGTGGCACAGCGAGATGACCAAATAAAAACACACGCATATATGCACATGTCAATTTATAGGGGCGTCATAATTATCGACCTGTTTTTTTATTTTTAGATTCATCGATTACCATGACAGGCCTACTTAGCGGTACTGCTAGTCATGTCTCCCGCTAGTCAAAGGCTTGTGGAATTGTTCTGCACGCTTCCCGCATGTATTTGACTGCTGAGTAAATACATGAGAAACAAAACACTTCCTGTCTATCACCTTTAATGCGTACGTGTGGGAATTCGACGTGGAGTTACAGTGCACACCGCCATCTAACAGGTCGTACCAAAACATATTAAGGGCGGGCCGCCACAAGTAAATGAATGCATAGGAGACACTGGCCTGAGAATTGGTAAAGAAGACACGTGGCAGACAAAAGCAGGTGAGACAAAGATAAGATTTGGAAAGACAGCATACCGGCTGGAAGTCATGAGCTGAATCCAAAATAAACATATTTGCCAGGTGGGACCCAGAGGAGTAATGGAACAGCCATGCCAATCAAAAAGACGAAGCAAAAATAAGACCCATGTCTAACGCCGTCTCACATTTCCATCAGCTGTGCCAAGCCTGGCAGGTGACTCGGGTCACACACGTGAGGCTCCCCGCTCACCTGAGCTCACCGGCTGTTGCCATGCCAACACAAGATATTGCCACAAGGCACGACTACCCCGTGCGGGGAGATGGTACCCACCCCCGGGCACACTTGCTACCGGCTTTTCTCAAATTGCAATCGCAATCGCAAAGAGACGCAGGCCTCGTATTTCCTTCTGACCTGAGATTCAACTGAAACTAACATCAACAGGTCACGCTTCGAACTATGCAGCTTTTCTATATTATGGTTTTTCAAAAAAATATATTATTCATGCTCTTTCATGGTTCAATACAACCTATTAGTCAACAAATATGCAATATTCAAACAAAATGTACACATTTTATTGCCTAAATTAAGCATTTTCAAGCATAAAAATGGCTGACTGAACTAAAATACAAATATAAGACATTCAGAAGATACTTTCAAAGATGTTGTGAAAATATGTAGTATTCTACACTTGTCACTAGGGGTCAGTAATGTCACTGCAATGTTGAAACACAACACAAGACTTGAGCGCCGGAAAAACAGGCTTTTATTGCAGGTTTGAGTTATCTCACAACAATCCCTGACACCGGCTACAGTTACGCCAAGCTAAAACTCAACTCTGAACCCCCGACGTCACTTCCTGTCAGCCCCCCACTCAAGCACAAGTCTTATTATGTCTACCATGTTGGGTAACAGGAGTGTTAAGGTGACTATAGGGCTGTTATTTCATGTCTAGAGGGCTCTAATAATAAGGTCGTAAACAGCTTTTCTATATTCTGGAACCAATTAACTGTGATAAATGGGGGATTACTGTTTTACAAGGATTTAAAAAACACCTAAATAAAATCAATTTTGAATGCTACTGTGAATAAAAATGCTGACAAGCCTAATCTAAGCGGTGGCAGCTCCCTGGTGATGAGGGGGCCAAAGGATATTCCGATAACCAACTCCAGAGGAGAATGTTGTCCTGTTGCTAATGACTGTATAGCCTCTAATGAGCACACAACCCAATTAGCATATATCCAATTACTTCATGTCTCACGTTCCTGGCTGCATTCATGAGACATTTTGTTGTTGGCTCAACTGAAAGCATTTTAATGGAAGCATGTGCCTGCAATGCACAATGGCTCTCGGAGAAATGAAGTTAACCCTCTGTGTGCACTGAGAGGCACCAATGATTTGATATCTTGATAATAAAAAGGAGACACATGCAGGTTGGCAATATATTAAATGCCCGTAACTTAAAATGAAATAGTCTTAAAGGTGATTTATGTGATGGAGGCAAAAAAGTGACGGGTTGACTCAGGGCAGATTTTTCCAGAATAATGCAAATTGCAATGGCAAAAGCAATCTGTGCCTCTTATGTTCCTACGCTTTCACTCGCGATCAAAAGCAACGTTAAGGCGCCATATTTTGAAGATAACTTGAGTTTGCAGGTAACAATAGCCAGAACTCTCATAAATCTCACCTACAAACTTTCTTTTCCTGCATGACACGATTAATCTAACATGAGATTAATCCATGTTAGGCGACTTCGTAGCTTTTTAAATAAACATGGAAGTGAGATTTTTGGGAAAGTAAAGTATTCTGGGTCTCTGCAGATTTCAACAGACCGTAATTCAAGTTTTAAGACCGTAATGAAGACAATGTAAGACCCATTTCACATCCGTACTGGCAAGGAAGTACAAACAGCTTTCGTTACCTTTTCTCTGCTGCTGAGATCTGCATTAACGCACCACAGGTGCTTCCATTTTGTAGTGACAGCGTCCTCAAAAATCCAAACATTTAAAAGTGGACTGAATTGTATGCATTTCTTTTAAGTCAAAATAAGGTTGAACTTGTATTTCAGACATGTTGAGATCTTAAGGAATTTTAGACATTTTACCACACTGAATTGAAATTGTGGGATTTTAGACTTTTTAAGACCCCGCATGCACCCTGTTATGATTTTTTAATTTTTTCTCTGAAACTACGCTTTTTTTCCCACAAAAAAACCCATCTCATTCATCATAAGTCGATAAGAATTTATAAATACCTTCTTCGTTTATCACGATTAACTGGTTCCACAGCCGACTGTGATAAGTGAATTTCCACAAAATTTGCAGATAAGAGCATGAAAACCCTGTTTATGACCTTCTAAATACGCCTTTTTTTAAACATTATTAGAGCCCTTTCGACATGAAATAACACCCCTATAGTCACCTTTACACTCCTATTACACAATATATCGTAAATCACGGTGTAAACCGCGCTTTTTTTCCCACCGGTAAGACGCCAAAAATCGGGATGCGGTTTATACACGATGACAAGTCTGTGACCAGACAGAAATTGACCAGAAGTAGATTTTAGAAGAGCCGTCTGTGGGTCAGACAGTTGCTTTGACTTTAGCGCCCTCTGCTGTACAGTTGCTGAAAGTGTAAATATACTAAGTATATACAGTCAAACCTGTCTATAGCAGCCACTAAAGGGAAATGGCAAAAGTGGCCGCTACAGGCAGGTGGCCGTTATAGACAGGTTGGTGGCCATTTTGAATTTGTGCGCACACATATTAACATGTCTGTCATGAGAAGCTTGTTGTGTTTGCAGATACATATAATTACTGTACACTGTTACATGTAGACCAGTAGAGGGCACTGTTGGACTGCGGATAAAAGTTGTAAAGAACTGCTAGGTTAATAAACCGCTGTTAATAAAGTGATTCAAGTGCATCGGCGACGTGAGTCTCTCCTTCCCCACAACAAGGGGCATTACAGTATTGACCAGTGCACATTGTCTCACACCAGGAAATAAACAGTGTCACTGTCTGCAACAAGCTCCAAAGAAGACGGCTTTTTTTATGTCAAAGAACTGACAGTTTGTGTGGATCTTGTGACTGATTGTGACTGAGCAGTAATTATTTATTTGTATTATTTGCTTGTATTAATGTCTCTTCTGTTGTTGTTGCTTAATTTATTGGTATATATGTTTATGTTTCTTATGTTCTTATTCTTTCTTGTGTTTTCTTTCTTTTCTTGGGAGAATGAACAGAATAAGATTTTCATTGCATGGTATAACTGCTGTTTTACCATGCACATGACAATAAAACTCTTGAATCTTGAATTAAAGTCTACACATGACGGCTTCATTGCTTAAAAAAAGAATCTTTTTCATGCGTGAAGCTTCTGCTTGAATCGGCATTTTGGCCGTTATATGCGATCAGATATTGACCAAGGGAGACAAAATGGGTGGCCGCTGGCCGCGTTAGACAGGTGACCGCTATACACAGGGCCTAGAACAAGTAAATTTCCTGCGGGGTATTTTTTCAGTGGCTGCTATAGGCAGGTGGCCGTTCTATACAGGTGGCCGCTAAGACAGGTTTGACTGTATATGAAGATCTTTGGGTCATTTTGAAAAGGTAGCTCGCAGGCTGAAAAAATGTGAGCACACCTGCTCTAGTTAGTACCTCAAACAAAGTCCAGCTGTCAGGCACATTTCACTTTTGGGTGGTGTTTATTTGTTGTCAGCAAATCTCACATGCTGTGCGGGCGAGTAAGAGTTCACAGTTAGCACACCCACTTTAACCTGCTGAGGACAAACACAACCTGAACAAAACAAGAAGAGAATGTTCACCATAAGAAGTTGTACAATTCTTTGGATTATTTACTTTCTTGTGGAGAAAGACAAGCCTGGCATGAGGAATAAATGGATAATTGTTCATAACATTATTATTACACACATGATTTCCCATAAAAATGGGAAATCATGTTGAAAGATATAAAAAGATGAAATACAAAAAGGTAAAATTCTGACGCTGTAGTTCTATAAAATTACCACAAAGAACACCACAGCACAGAATTTGCAAGAATGAAACAGCAGCACCAATGACTTATAAATAAAGACACAGTGCCGGTTTAGTTGTCATTTAGTTGATAATTATGGAAAATTCCAGTGTATGCTGGATCGCGGTTAAAATAGATGACTGATGGCCAGCTGTGTTTTGGACACAGAAAATGCTGGGTAAAGCGGCCCAGTAAACTTGTGCTTATAGGAATGCATTGGAGCAAGACTGCCCCCTGGTGTCGCATTAAAGAACGTCAGAATTCCCTCCTCAAAGTCAAGGAACACGCCTACCCGCTGGAGCCTGTCTGCGGTCACAGGAATGGGCGCCTTGTTGTGCAGCACTTGTAGCTTCCTCCTGTCGCACGCCAGGCACCACGACGACAGGTTGAAGCCCAAACATGAGCTGTCCCTTTGACCTTTCCTCTCCATACGACCCTCACAGAGTCCCACCTTCCAGCGGCCTTCGTCCACAGACACGTCCACCTCCCAGTAGCAGCGGCCTCCTTCCAGGGCGTGGCAGGCCAGCACCTGTGGGAAGGCACTGAAACGAGACTCTTGCTCTGTGTAGACCTGCTGGGCATCAGTGTAAGTCACCCTCCTGTTGCTATCAGACAGCTGCAGCTTGGGATGGGCTGTGTCTGCGTCCAAGGTGGGCATGGTGCCATCTGTGCATGAGAAAAAGACATATTGAGAAGGGTGTGGAAAGACTGTAAGAACACTTGATCATAGGTTGGTGGTGGAATGCAAGCGGAGTCTCACAAAGCAGCTTGTAGAGCTCTTTGTCCTTGCTTGGGTCAGTGATGACCACCTTGTCAAGACGTTTCTCGGTCCACGTCTGAAGACATTTCAGTCGAGCTTCGTCCACCTCCTCTGGAGCGTCCAGCTGATCCATACAACTCGCCACATCACTAGATCAACACCAAGGGTAACAAAAAGAACATAAAGTCTCCAGCATAAAAGAGTGTATTAACACAACCCGTATCTTCTGGACTGCAAGTCGCTGTGGACAAGAAGTCGCATCAGTCAAAAAATGCATCATGAAGGGGGGAAAAAAACATATACAGATTGCACTGGCATTTAGCGGTATTTACGATCAAGCTATCATCAGAGCGCCGCTCCTAACAGCATTAAATTCATAAAAGAAGATTAACCTGGAGAGGGAGCAATTTATGCTCCCCCTGTAAGTACAGCAGTTAAAGTGTGGAATGAAGAAACTGATCAAGTACTTCAGGACTGCTTTGGCTGCACAAACTGGGATGTGTTTAAAACTGCAGCGGGGAGGGAAGATTGTACTGTTGATTTGGATGAATATGCTTCTGCTGTTACTGGCTACATTAGCACATGCATAGAGACTGTTAGCACCACCAAGTATTACAGAAAATACCCTAACCAAAAACAGTGGATGAACTGTGATGTAAGGGCTAAGCTACGTGCTCGTTCGACTGCATTTGTCATGGGCACCGCTGATGACTACAAAAAGGCCAGATATGACCTGAGGAGGTCCATACGGGAGGCCAAAAGACAGTACAGACAGAAGCTGGAGGGCTACTATTCCACCTCAGACCCTCGGCTCATGTGGGCGGGGCTCCAGCACATCACAGACTATCGACAGCGGAGTAGCGTAGCCACGTCCAGCCAAACCACACTTCCAGATGAGCTAAATGAGTTCTATGCCCGCTTTGACACCCAAACTCCTGATGAGCAAAGAGGGTGGCTGGACTTGCTTAATTTATTGGTATATATGTTTCTTATGTTCTTATTTTTTTCTTGTGTTTTCTTTCTTTCTTGGGAGAATGAACAGAATAAGAATTTCATTGCATAGTAGAACTACCTGTTTTACTATGCATATGACAATAAAACTCTTGAATCTTGAATCTTATACCTACAAGGCAACAAACTAAAGCTATAGAAGATGACAGAAGTCATTTAAAAAATATATGTATATCCATTCAATAAAAACCTTAATAAATATCAGAACGTTCTAGAAGAAAACACTTTTATTACGTGACATGACGCCTGGATGCACCCCGGAGTGTGGAAACATGTGTGCACAAATGAATTGATATACCGTAGAATTAAAGTCACATGTGTATTTAGGCCGTGTCCAAATGTTCTTGGGTTGTTAAATAAATTTGCGTCCACACTGTGCCGAATTAGCGAATAGTTGCATCCCAACGGAAACGGATCACAAGGTGAAAATGATGTAACACACAAGGCACACCTACGTGTGGCTCTGTAAACAGACACGCAGACAGAACCACGTGACACACCAAGCAAACCACAGAAGAAGAAAGAACACATGCACGTAAGTCAGCCTTCTGCTTTCCAAGGCTCATCAAGACTTACGAAAGGCGGAATTACTTCTGTGAGTCACTTTGGAGAATAAGACAACAAAATATCAGGAGAATATCGACTGGGGTAAGTCATGCGAGTTGAACTATTCAGATATTATGTTGGCTTGTCGTCAAAGCTCACTTTTGGTCACGTGCGTCGTTTTCAGAAAGTCGCGGTTTGCTTGTCTACACGGAAACGACAAGCCGGCGTTTTCAGATTTTCCCAATCCGGAAGCATTTTTTTTCTACAGAAACAATACAGTTTCAGTGCACCCAGAACGCCGCTTCGGTGTGGAAGAAAGGCCGAAACGATAAAATACTTAGCCGTTTTGACCCGAAAACGTTTCCGTGTGGCTAGCCCCTTAGTCAGTGCCTGATGCAGCAGCTACAATCTCAAAGCTAGACATAATTAGTGTACTACTACTACTACTACTACTCATGAGATGTATTCCATAGTAACCTTCATGCATTTTCAAATAAATCTATAAACTAAACTAAACTAAAACAGTGATTCTTAACCATGGGGCCACTGCCCAACAGCCCCTTAGAGCAGGGGTTGAAACCATTATTTTCCAAAGAACCATTTAACCTTCTTTAAACTACAGAAAAATAGTCTGGAGCCACAAACATTATACCAGTTTTCATCTTTTTTCATTTTATCCGGTACAACAACAGAATACAACAAAAAGAAGTGCAGTTTGGGTCCTTCTCTGAAGGGAAAAAATCCAAATCTACATAGCTCTGTGTGAAAAAGTGATTGTAGCATTTCAGAAAAAGATCATTATACCAACAGTAAAATATGGTGGTGGTAGTGTGATGGTCTGGGGCTGTTTTGCTGGAAGACCTGGAAGACTTTCTGTGATAAATGCAACCATGAAAATCCTTAAGGAGAATGTCCTGCCATCTGTTGGTGACCTCAAGCTGAAACCAACTTGGGTTCTGCAGCAGGACAATGATCCAAAACACACCGGCAAGTCCGCGTCTAAATGGCTGAAGAAAAACAATATAAAGAGTTTGGAGTGGCCTAGTCAAAGTCCTGACCTGAATCCTATTGAGATGCTGTGGCATGACCTTAAAAAGGCGCTTCATGCTGGAAAACCGTCCATTGTGGCTGAATGACAACAATTCTGCAAAGATGAGCGCTGTAAGAGACTCATTGCAAGTTATTGCAGTTGTTGCTGCTACGGGTGGCCCAACCAGTTATTAGGTTTAGGAGGTAATCACTTTTGCACACAGGGCTATTTCGATTTGATGATGTTTGATGATCTGAAACGTTTTAAGTGTGACAAACAAAATAAGAAATCAGGAAGGGGGCAAACACCGTATATATGAAGACGAGTGAGCAGTGATTGCTGTTGAGCTAGCCTTGAAACAGCATAAAAAGGCCATATGATTATTCAAAAATTTGTATAATATACACTCCTGATCACAATTTTAATACAAGTTGAAAATTTGCAAGAATTTACACTATGCACTGTTGAATCTTAAGTTGAGCTTCAAAATGCAAAAAGAAATGAGAGTGGGACAAAAAAAAATTTGAGTAAGCAATATATTGCAAACAACCATTCAAGTGAAATAGGCTGTGCATCAGCTGATAAAAAGTTTAAGACCTTCTCCTCCAGGCTCCGGAAGATTTTAGTGACGAAAAGTGTTTTATAAAAAATTGGTAAATATGTCAACATTATGTAATATGTGTACATGCTGTCAAGTCTGCATCATGCCTTTGTCTCCATTTTTCCTTTTTTTTTTTTTATATATAAAATTTCTATCAATGGCCCCTGGGCACACTTCGCCAGGAAAGCAAGGTGTTACCATACGACCTTATAGAGTGTTTCCAGGCTTTGTCTGCTCAGCACTATCGCTCAAAGGCTGGGTTGCACGCTTCTGAAACTGTTATCTTCCTGTCAAGGGTCACCACAGCAAGTCAATCCCACTTCATTTGGCCTAGTTTTCTGCCGGCTACCCCTCCTAACGAAAGCCTCCCATTTATCCGGGAGCTTGGACATGCCTCGTGGCTGGGCGTTGTATGCAGCAGCATGTACCACTACCACCACCGGGACACACAATGCTTTTTAAATAAACAGATTTTTTTTCCCCACAATAAAGTAACAACGTGAAAGTGAATGACTTACAGTTGTTCAACCTTGCTGTATTCCTGTAAGGTGACAAAAAACATATGGTCACGTGTCGTCATCATGCTGTCATGTGTGTAACATTCTACCAAACAAACACAATCCACACTCACCAAAATGAAGGCCTGGTCCTTGATGAGTTTTCCCTCCTTACCATCATCAGCCAGTGCCTCCAAGGTGTGGAGACCTTGCTGGATGGACTGTAGGGAGTTCTGAAGGTGGCCCAGTTTCTCCTCCAAACCTCCCACCACTCTGCTCTCCTCCTTCTCCACACACTGGAGAGCCGATTGCTCCTCCTGCTGCAGGGCCTCTATGATGGCGGTGTACTGCTGCTGCACTCCTGCTCGCGAATCACTCAAAAGGGCCTGCAAGAAAATTGGTACAGCAACAGATGAAAGGCCCTCACTCCGGTCATACAGGTAGACAAACGTCTTCATCAAGCTCTATCAGGTTTAAATCACAACGTGTTTTGTGGATAAGGGACGTCTCTGATCAAACGCATGTGAAAGCACACAGTCAGGCTACCTCCTCTCAGCAGACGTGTGACCGGGTTGTAACTGAAAGGCTACTTGGTTTGATCCCGTGGTTCCTCCAGAAAATCTGTACGGCGCAGAAATACTAATTTGTCCTAATGAGCAGGTTCGCATGGCAGCATCATGTGTGGGCAGGAATGAGGCAACACCATTAACATCATCAAGTCAGCGGCACGTAAAACTGTTACTGTTGACGTAATGCAAAAAAGAAGCTTTGGTTTCTTACTTTGAACTTTTCCTTCATCTGAGTGAATTCAGTCACTCTCTCTCTGACTTGTTGTTCGGTCACCTGCAGCTGTTTGATCTCTTCTATCAGATTACCCTGCAGAAAGACATCATGTCACACATGTTGTATGACATCCCCATCAGCAGTGTAGTGCATTAACAGTGACTTTCCCCCCCACATCGTCCAGTGGTCTGTTTTCGGTCTTGAGGAAAGTAGTTCCGGCTAGTTGGTGATGGTGTTTGTGGGGGTGGGGGAGGCACGTAAGTAGAAATACTCAGCAAAATTATCCAATGATGTATACAGCATCAATAAATGTAAGGATTTTTGCATTTAATTAACAGACTCTTTATTCACTGACACACAAAGCATACAATCTATGGTGATAATATAAGCGTAAGAAGTAAAAAACTGAATTTAAAAAAATTGCAGTAGAATAATAAATAGTTTTTCATGTTAATTCATGCTTTATTTTAATTATCTTAACACAAGCCTAGCCCAGGGGTCACCAACCGACTGATAGCGAGCAACGATTCGATCTTTTGAGCGACGAAGAGGTATGCATTCTGAGTACTGAATACGCCTGGAAGCCTCGTCGCTCTCCAGGCGCGCAATGCGCAAGGTCCAGCCAGGAGCCCAGTCCCCAAAACAAGTGTGCAGAGGTTAAGAGAGCAAGAAAGAAGGAGTAACAGAGCGCTGTGATGTGCCTGCGCCCAAAACAGAAATTACTGCACGTTAACATGGCTCAAAATCTGCCTTTATTACCTCAAAATTAAGGCACAAATATAACTCCGTAGACGTGCACCTTCAGCAGCAGACTGTGACACCCACGGTGTAAGAAGGAGAGGTTCCGCAGGTCCTTCATACCGACCGCTGTAAGGCTCTACAACATCTGCACGACCTGAACCATGTTGTATTCACTATGTCACTATGCATTCTTTACTTGCGTATCTTGCTTGCTGCTGTAACAAGTGAATTTCCCTGCTGTGGGATTAATAAAGTACTATACAATACAATACGATACAATACAATACAAAAAAAAAACCTTCGAGCTGCGGCGACGCGTCTGATTAGGGCTGACTGTTGTAACGCATTGACCAACCACTTTCTCCTCAACTACCATCACTTGCCCACGAAACTGAGCCAAAAAGCCAACTAGAGTTATAGTTTGCTCATAGAGCTGACGCCACAAGGCCGACCCAAACGAAGATCCACAAAAGTAGGGGTGCCCAAAGTGCAACCCAAGGACCATGGCCTGTGGCTCATTTGTCATTGCGTCACTGCAGAAATAAAATGTAAAAAAAAAAAAAAAAAAAAATGGTGAAAATAGAGCAAAAGGCACAAAGAGGAAAAAGCTGAATTGTTGACGCCAACAACCACTAATAACACAAAGCTGTGTTTATTAAAAAAAAGTTTAAAAATTGGGTCACTTATTACTTTAAAAACCTTTCTACAAAATAAATAAATATATATTTAAATACACAATTTAAATATATATTGTGTATATATACATTTTTGGGAAAGGTGCCATTTGCATGACTCTCACCCCTGCAAGACACGCACCTTATTGTATGGTAACCAAGGCAAAATATTGCCGTACATTTTCAACGTTAACTGAAAAACACCCTAACCAAGGTTCCACTGTCGAAGCACATCGCTGCAAACTCCCACCACGATAATAGACATTGTCAAATGAACATCTCTTTGACAGTGCTCAAAAATGAGCATCATTGTCTTTTTCATGCCTCGTTTTTTCGCAGCTCTGTGTAAGTGTGCCTAATGTTGTGGCCAGTGAATGAGCAATCTTTACCCTGAGCTCTCGCTCTGCATCCCTGATGCTGATGCAGACGTGGTTGCGGTGGGAGCCAATGACGGTGCACACCGTGCACACGCACGCGGCACACTGTCGACAGTAGATGCGGTTGATCTCCTGGTGCTCCTGGCACCTCCAAAGCGAAATGTCCACCGTGGGTGGAACCAGGGAGTGGCTTTGAAACACGGGGGACTCCATGTGGGGACGCAGATGCTCCGTGCACATGGAAGCCCCGCATACCAGACAGGTCTTCACGGCCAACCGTTGCACGGTTTTAGGGCAATAATGGCACTGCACTGGGCTGTTATTTCTGCTCTCGGGCTTGGAGAATATGCCAATCCTGCTCGGTGACCCTGAGGTTTCCGCCGCATTCTTGGGGGACATATGAGGTGCTGACTTGCTGACAGGAGACACTGATTTCTGTGAAATTGAGGCTGTGGGAAATGACTTGTTGGCAGGTGAGGTGGGTTTTCTCGGCAAGGCGTGATTTTCTGTCACTTGGGGATTTGCAAGAAGGGGGGCATCACATGATTCTACTTCAGTGCAGCAATCACTTGGGTCATCGGTATCGACCCATTCTGCTGCTTCGTGTTGGTGGGGGCTGCCTTGTGACACGTCACTCGTGTGCTGCATGACACTGTCACCCGTGTCATCACTCCCAGACTGTTTGGATTCAGAGTTCACCCCGTTGCTGGTTGCCTCCACACCGTGGAGATCTCCTGCTGTGTCTGACGCAGAATTTACTGCAGTCTGGATGTCATCTGATCTGTCACAGGTAGCTGGTCGCTTTGTGTCGGGTTGCTCTGGAACAGGTGTGCTGGCCTTTCTTTTGCCTAGCAGTCGGCTGGCTAGTGAAGGCCTCGTCAATGGGGAGTCGGATGTGTTTGGAGCTTTGCTGGATGTGCCTGAAAAATGACAGAATACAAACACGAGCCGTCAGAAACTGCAGATTTGATTTGTGAAATCTGCATCTGTTTTGTTATTGGCTCTTGGCACACTTTAAAAACACAATCAAGAACATGAAAAAAAATGCAAATATTTAAAAAATATAATTTGACACTAATAATTAGGGCTGTCAAAAGTAGCACATTAACGCCTGTGATTAACTTGAAAGTCTTAGCGTGTAAAAAAACAACGCAATTCAACTCATTCAATACCTTTTTATAAACCCGAATGCACAACCCCAAAAACGCATTTGTACATCTTCTACGTTTCTTTGCACGAGAGACAAAAAGAGGTGATGACGCAACAGCACACTATTAGATGTCACTGTGACTGCAGCTTTAAGCCATAAAAACGGCCACAAGGTGGCAGACGTGCATTTGATAAGAGCTCAGCATGGATCATTCGCATGTAGTAACACACACCACAGCAAGGAGGAAGTGGAAGTGCATGGAGGAGTGTAGTGTGCAGAGGGTTATGCATTTAGCGCCCGCACACACGCAGTTTAGTTCTAAATGTGAAAACTGTAAATAGTTCATGGTGTTATATTTTAAATAAATTGTTATTTTGATGTAAAACAACCCTTTTTTGTGTTCTTTATGTTGTGGTACAGTTGTTTACGTAATTGAGTGGTCACAAAAGCAAAAAATATATTGTGCAAGTATAGAAAATACAAAGGGAGCACCCGTGCGAGTACGGATTTCAACCCTTCCCTTCACATTTTGCTCCTAAAATAAGTCCATACAAAGTGAATCAAACTAGAGTACAATTTTCGTGCATCTGCACATAATGACAACTTTTCTTTTTTGACGCGAGATGACGTCACAACCGCACAAGCTGACGTTGCTAACTGTTAGCAGCTGGATACTGTGCTAGCAAGGTTTGCTCTTCTCTTGGCGGGAGTTTGAGAACAACCTCATGTTCTGTAAATGTTGCAAAGTGTAGAAGCAGGCAGGTAACAAAACACAACCACTCCAAGCAGCACATCACCTGCAGAGACAGCTGGCTGATGTAAGTAGTTTCATTGACTGAAAAACAAAACTTTTTCGTGCATGAAGCTTCTACTTGAGTTGGTAATTTGGCCGCTATATGCGGTAAGATATTGACCAAGGGAGACAAAATGGGTGGCCGCTGGCCGCGTTGGACAGGTGACTGCTATACACAGGGTCTATAACATGTAAATTTGCTGCTATAGGCAGGTGGCCGTTCTATAAAGGTGGCCGCTAAGACAGGTTTGACTGTATATATAAAAAGTTATCGGTGACTGTCTTGAGAAGCAGTAAGTTATCATTATCGGCTTGAGAAAAAAAATGTGCATCCCTAATATATATAATAGTTATTCCAGAGTTTAAATTACCATTGTGTTCAACTTGTATGTCAGAAAAATACGTAAAAAAGGAAAAGGGCATTGTTTTTTGAGGGATGGGGGGTAAAATATATTTTCCTTTTTTTGTAACCGTTTAGTACCCGCACCGTGTCAGAAGCGCCAATTTGGCATGGCTAAACGATACCCAATTACATTATCACTTTTAAAGTCTAGACTGTCTCCGGCACTCGTCTGGACATGAAAGTGAAACCATATTACATATAAAAAAAAAATACTCGAGTGGTCATTGCATCATAATAGTCATTCATCCCCTTGGGTTATTACGGAACGTCTCTCATGTTCAACATTAAAAAAACAGCAGCACATGAAGTAAGTCTGAAAGAACATTCATTTTTATGAAAACGTATTATTCCTCTATGGAGCCGGTAAAGTGACCCTTCCTGTGAATGAACTTTTTTCCTTTTAGAAGTAATTTTTACTGGAAAAATTGAAACCATTTACCGGGACTGCTGGGATTCGAAGCCCTTCTACTGGTGTTTGGCGGCCATAACAAACTGCTGTCAAAGGGAAGTGTGTTGTAGCTTGTTTTGCACCTCCATTCGGGACAGCGGAAAGGCCCAGCTGGGCAAATACTCCATAAGTCGCCAATACATCGCTGGCAGAAACGGTGGTGACACTTAAGGGTGACGGGCTCCCGCGTCAGCTCGCTGCAAAGAGGACACTTTGTCGGAGTATCCAGCGATGCCCCCATGTTAACGGCTGTGTTATGGTGGTCCACTACTTCAGCGATGACATACAAGGAGGCGGGGCTAAACGTTTGAATCCCGCTTCCTGTCCCCTGTGTTGCGTGTCTTAAAGACACAGTGTCTTTATGTAAAAAAATCATTATACTGGCTAAAAATAATGTCAGGAAAACTAATAGAACATTGCACTGTCGTGATTTTTAACATTATTATTTAGTAAACATAACACTGAATGTGAACCATGATATTGGATACACGTCAATTGGAAAAATCAGCATTATTTCTAATAGCCACTACGAGGGTCTCCATGGATTGGACAAGTGTGGAGAGCAGGGATCACCAACGTTGTGCCCGCGGGCACCAGGTTGCCCCCCACGACCACATGAGGTGCCCGCAAGCCTGCTTTTCTTTCAGGTTTTCAGTTAATAATGAAAGAACAGTAGAAAGAAATGCATTCTGAAATACAAAATGTGAGTTGTGGACACCAGCATTGTGTTAATGTTCTGGTAAAACAAGCATATTCGCTTTGTTTGGGTTTAAAATAAGCTCTGAAAATAAATGTTACAAAAATGAGTAGCTCTTGGCCATTTTCATTTTGTAAGAGTAGCTCTCACAAGGAAAAACGTTGGTGACCCCTGGTGTAGAGATATGAAAAAGGACTTTAAACTAAAATGAAACGAATGATTTTAAGATAATATGCAAATATGGACTACTCACAAAAAGTGATTGATTTGGGGCTTTCAGGTGAAGTTTCAGCATGAAGCTAAAATGACCATAACCTTTACAGATGAACTTAATTCCTTTAAACTTTTGAATGGACACGTCCAACTGTTCAGTGTGTCAGACAAAATGAGAATGTCGTCAAGTCACACAAAGCAGAAACGATTGATCATATACAGGTCCATGGGTAGTATTTACAATCTGTTCAACAACAATGGTTGTAATATCTATTTTCTTTTCATATCAAGCAGAAGATGTTTGCAAGCCTGTTAGGTGTTTTTTTCAGAGGGGAATTACTAGTTGTCCCTGCAATAGAAGAGGGAATAACCCACAATTCAATCCAATCCAAGACTACAGTAGCAGTGTTGTTGCTTCATGTGCTAAGTCACAATGATCATTGTGATGCAACGAAAAGCAGTTAAAGGGATAGTTGGGATTTTTTGACATGAAGTTGTATGACCCATCAGGAGTCCATCAGCAGCGACTTACTCCCCACTTGGTCCCCAAAGTCCAGGTCTGGTTGGATTTCAGTGATGGAGAACGTAGTTCCAGGTAGTCGATGGGTTTACAGACGTAAGGAGTTTGGCTTCTCAAAACAATATGCGTTCAAAAGAGTCATTAATACATTTGCATCACAAAAATGCCTTCTCCAAAAAAAATATCAGACCTCACAAATCGCGAGCCAAATATAACGCAGAGCGATTTGTGAGATTGTCAGATATTTCAAAATAACACATTTTAAGACATAACTCATTACAAGACGGTGAAGTTGTGATATTTTTGCCCAAGGTTATCGTACCGTCAGAATCTCACACCGGCCCATGCCTACACAAAACCAATCAGCTGTAATACAGTTCCTGGATACACTGATAAACCAGATTGCTTTCTCTGCAATGAATTAACCATGTTACCCTCTGACTTACTATTAGTCTACATTGCTAATGATGTGGCTAACCGAGCAGCAAAGAACCACAATACTATCACTTGGGGAGAGTGTATCAGTACAAATACAACTTATTTTACTTTCAGTCGACCCCGGCATTCTTGTTTCATGGTGGCCTTGACATGTGACTTGGATAAGACTATTGTCACTTGTGAGTCAAGGGTTAATCTTGTATAATCTCATGATTAAAAGTCTGTTCTATATAATGTTGGTGTTTTTTTACTGGAAGTTTGATTTGCATTTTTGCTAACTTTATTGTTGCAAGTTTGCATTGGTGGATGTCAGAATTATACATTACACTTTTGAATCAATGCTTGTATTTAATACTCGTATTTAATGTAGTACTTTGCAGTAACTCTCCGCTTTTTATAGAGGTTACATTCCTAAGATAACTGTGAATGGCGAGTAATCAAGATACCAATAAAATTTCCCATGTGGAAGTGATAGACGACATGAGTGCTTCAAGTCGTGTAAATGCCCACTGCAGGTTTTTTTCTATTAGTGGACCCGTGAAGCAGCTTATGTCAGAGTTGGTTCCCCCACACAGTTGAAGCTTGCCACAGACAGAGATGGAAGTGACATCGCAGAAATTTACCGTCTCTCTTTTGAACATTCCTCACGCATCCAACATGGGAGGCATTGGGAAGGCACGATAGGTGCGGCGCGATGTGTCCTGGACTCCATGTTGCTCCAATCTGGACGGATGAAGATTACCCATGAAGTTCTGTGCACATTGACGGCTGAGTGTTAAAGGTTTTCTTACAATATCAAATACCAATCAGTGCCAATGTACATACAGTATTTTATTTTATGATCTCAAGTTGATCAAACATTCACTGTGATTCTCTGTTTTTTCTGTGTAAGTGGAAAAGTACTGTGAGTGGACTGAGAGGAAGCAGTTGAGATAAAGGAGCACCTTGGGGTGCGAGGCATGACCAAGGTTGTCCCCCCACATGCGTGGGCTCAGGTCAGATATAGCTCATCTCAAAGACATAAACACATTCCACAGACGTGAGCTAAACAGCCGCTTCCTCAACAGTCCACTACCGAAACTTAACTTACCACGTCCATCTACATCAATAAAAAGAACCAGGAGAGTATGGTCCGTCAGAGGGTGTTGTAGTGTGGCACGGATGCTCTCTCCTTGCGCAAGAATATCTCAAGCCTTCGAGTCTGTGTGTCAATTTGTTAATTCATCGCTCAGGGGCAAGTTCCCCTGACAGGTTACAGCAACAATGAACTCCGGACCGCTGATACCATTCACAGACCCAGAAGCACCACTGATACTCACCCCATCAATGTTGCTTACGCTGAAGATTGGTACTCCGCCCACTCCTCCTGGAAATTTGGCAGATGCCAGTCTTTTGCAGCATCAATAGAAGAGAGTTCCGGCTTTAGCTGAGATATTCTGGGTAAGATGGAGGCACGAAGTGGCATGCCAAGAAGCCAAACCTCAAGGAAGGAGATGTGATGTTGGTGAAAGACAAGCCAGATGTCACAAATGGCCAATGAGACGGATAGTTAAGGCCGACCAAAGCAATGATGGGTTGGTCAGGAAGGTGGACACGAAGGTGACGTCCCACCTGCCACCTAAAGCCTGTCCTACCTAGACCTGTCTCCAAGTCGGTTCTACTTGTGGACTCAGGGGTTACTTATAGTAAAGAGGTTGCGTCCTATGGACGCCAGACAAATCAGGGACGAAGTTGTGTGGGTTTTATGTTGAAATGAGGACCTTCATTTTGCTACTTTTTGTTAGACAGAAGCTCTAACTTCCTGTAGGGCATCCATATTGTAAAAGGAGATGCTTGTCTGTGCATGTTTGCACAGTTGCTCGCCCTCTTCATTTACTGTATTGTATTGTATTGTACTTTATTAATCTCACAACAGGGTAATTCACTTGTTACAGCAGCAAGCAAGATACGCAAGTAAAGAATACATAGTGACATAGTGACTACAACATGGTTCAGGTGGTGCAGGTGTTGTAGAGCCTGACAGCGGTCGGTATGAAGGACCTGCGGAACCTCTCCTTCTTACACCGTGGGTGTAACAGTCTGGTGCTGAAGGAGCTGCTCAGGGAAACAACAGTGTCATGTAGCGGGTGAGAGGTGTTGTCCATGATGGATGTCAGCTTAGCCAACATCCTTCTCTCCCCCACTTCCTCCACGGAGTCCAGAGGACCGTCCAAGACAGACCTCGCTTTCCTGATCAGCCTATTGATCCTGCTCCTGTCCCTGTCCGTGCTGCCCCCTCTCCAGCAGCCCACAGCATAGAAGATGGCCTGGACACCACAGAGTCATAAAAGGTCCGTAAAAGAGTCCTGCACACACCAAAGGACCTCAGTCTCCTCAGCAGGTGGAGGCGACTCTGGCCCTTCTTGTAGAGGGCGTGGGTGTTGACGGACCAGTCCAGTTTGTTGTTAAGGTGAACACCCAGGAATTTGTAGCTGTCTACCAACTCTATGTCCGCTCCCTGGATGTTCACCGGTGTAAAGTGAGATGTTTTCCTCTGGAAGTTAATGATCATCTCCTTTGTCTTGCTGGTGTTGAGTTGCAGCTGGTTAAGCTCACTCCAGCTGACAAAGTCCCTGATGACCGTCCTGTATTCCAGATCATTCCCCTCTGAAACACAACCAACAATGGCTGTGTCATCGGAGAACTTCTGGATGTGACACTGTGTGGAGTTGTGTGTGAAGTCCGAGGTGTAGAGGATGAAGAGGAAAGGGGAGAGCACCGTACCCTGAGGGGCACCTGTGCTGCAGAGTACCATGTCAGACACACAGTGACGGAGCCTCACATACTGTGGTCTGTTGGTGAGGTAGTCTATAATCCATGCAGTCAGGTGTTGGTCTACTCCCACACTCTCCATCTTCACTCTGAGCGGTGACAGCTGCATTACCTCCATTCCTGTGGCATAGCCAGTAAGTGTATTGTAATTTAATACATTTAGGAAGGGGTTTTATGTTGTTAATAATTGTATATTGTCTGTAACTTCTTGCCAGGCAGCCATATTGTAAAATGAGCCACTTGTTGGTGCGTGGTTATTGTTATGGTTTCATTTATTTCAAGCATGCATACAGTTTACATTGAAATGCTTCATGTTACAATTCACAATTCCACATGTCTGAAAAGGAGTAGGAAGAAGCAATGCTTGCTGTATTTAATCCTAACCCCTCTCCGTTTCATATCAATTGCTAATACTGTACATTTGTTCACTTCCTGTATTCAAATTCACTATTTATATTATTCTTTCATACAATAAGAGCAGTTGTTTGTAAACAAAATAAAGGTTTTTCCTTTTCCCTTGTAGTTGCCCCGATCTATATCATTCTCCAACCCAATTGTTTGTAGTCTGGATAGCTAAAGATTTCCACTAGCAGTTCTTCACCATCTCATAAGAGCCGTCCTACCGCTGCACAAAACTCCGACACACCGCAAGACGTCAAAAGTCACCAGGACAGTGTTCAACGTTGACAGACTTGAACAACCTCAGCAATGAGTTTGCGGAAGACCTGGACAACAGACTGACTGCCCATAGACCTTTGACTGGCTGCTCGACACAAAGGTGGGAGCAGCTCAAATTTCTGGTGACGGAACGAGCGCACTGGTTTGATGCAAACATCAAGACACTTCAAGCCGTCAAGCAGAAGGCCTTCCTTATGTGGCAGAATGATAACTCCTCCATCTCGAAGCGTGGACGCTTCAAATACATCCAGACTGGCCCAAAAAGCACTGCGTAAAATGCAAGACGAATGGTGGCAGAAGAAGACAGGTGAAGTCCAAAAATACAAACCAGACAAACCAGCCTGGGTCAAGCACCCGGTATGGATGGGATCCCAGTGGAGCTCTTCGAGTCAGCTGGTCCTGTGGCCTGAGGGGCTTTTCACTCCCCCTCGCCAGCATCTGGGAAGAGGAAGCCCTGCCCAAGGACTTCAGGGATGCCACAGTCGTCCCCCTACTTAAGAATAAGGACAGCAGGTCTAACTGTAGTAACTACCGGAGCATATCCCTCATCTCTATTGCTGGGAAAATCCAGGCTAGGGTCATCCGAAACCACCTGATCACCAACGCCACCACCAAGAAGATTGTTCGCTGATGACTGTGCCTTTATGGCCCACACAGAGCCTGACCTCCAACTAATAGTAAGCAAGTTTGCTGAAGCCTCCCATCTCTTCGGTCTTACCATCAGCCTCAGCAAGACAGACGTAATGTTCCAAGCATCGCCTCCTCCATCCATCGCCATTGAGGGTACCCAGGTGAAGATGGTGGACGACATTAAGCACCTTGGCAGCACCATCAGCATTGACTGCAGCTTAGATAAAGAGATCAACGTCAGGATCTGCAAAGCCAGCCAAGCACTAGTCCGTCTGTGAGCTTGTGTTCTGAACCAGCACAACATCAGTTTTTCTACAAAGCTCAAGCTGTACAGAACTGTTCTACTCACAAGTCTCCTATACGAAGGGGAAGGCGTATAAAAGACACCTCAAACAGCTGAGGTATATCCTTAACATCCACTGGCAAGAACGTGTCACAAACATTGAAGCCCTTGACAAAGCCGAGATGACCAGTATCGAAGCCATGATCCTGAAAAATCAGTTGCGTTGGGTGGGTCAGCTGATCAGGATGACCGACTACAGGCTGCCCAAGCAGCTCATGTATGGAGAAACATGCTCTGGCAAGCTACACCAAAGCAAACCATGCAAAAGATTCAAAGACTGCGTATGTTCATCATTAGCTACAGTGGCGTCCCGACCAAACACCTAGAGACCAATGTGGACAGTACAGGCTGGCGCTCCCTCACAAGTTGAGCACAAAAAAACTTTGAGGAGACACGGCTAGCGGCTGTGACAGAGAAAGGAGAAAGAAGGCCTCTGTTGCTGACCCAGACAATCCCGGTCAATTCTCTTGCCTCCACTGCAACCATGTCTGCCGCTCAGGGATCGGAATGTACAGCCATCTGCGGGCCCACACCAAGAGAGGACAACCTACATGAGGACAGTCATCATCGGACCGATGGACAACCAAGAGAGAATCAAGTTCATTTGTTTTATGGCAGCTTTACATTCAATATTTCTGCCGAGCACAACACGTTGCCTGTTCATTGGAGAAAGGTTTGAGGAAATGAGTTTAAACTGGCTGTTCCAACACGCATGGGAACAGCACAGGTAATTTAATTAAGTCATTATTTTTTATTGCTTTTTAAAAATCAAATATCTTTGTATTTTCAGTTATTGTATGTTTTTTTTTTTTTTTTTTTTTACCACTTCCCATTATTACTACTACACCTACGTACGGCAGGTGTTTAGGTGTGGTGGATGTCCTTAGAGCGCTCATTTGTGTGTATGCTGTGTAAGTTGTGCATGTTTTGCACTGTCAGCTGAAAAGAATGGAAGAGTCCCATCAAGATGCTACGGAGAAGGAAGTTGAAAGGATCCCGGGCTGCTTGAAGAGTTACCATCAAGATGATTGTGAGTTTTAAAGCGGACCACCTTGTTCTTGTGTAATTAAATACCACTGTTTGTGTGTATAACATAACTCTGCTTTAATGACAGCGTCGTCTCCAGTATCATATTAAAAGTTTGTTATTGACCCCAACTCATTTTCACGGACAGTAGAAAACATTTTCCACACGTCTTTTCTTGTCATTGTGAGTTTGAGTTTGTAGAAACATATAAACATACGCCTGTCTGCCCTCTAGTGACTTTTTCTTGTGTTACAGGATGGGTTGGCACGGATGCATCTCCATAGTTATAAGCTGCCTTGTATAGGTAAGTGCATACGTGTACCACTGATTTGTGTTATTTAGAAACAGAAAATAATTTGTATTACGTACATTACTAGGTAATTTTTCAAGTTGTGTTTCAGGTCCTGTGGAGGAGATAGAGATGGAAGCTGGAGCATCATGCAGCCACAATCAGTGCATTATTTCCATCAGCCCAAAGACATGGAAGGTGAACACGATTCCTCCGCTCATGTGTATGTTTCCAGCTATCACACACGTGTCGAGTAGGCACTGTTCTTCATTCTGAGCCTTTTGTCTTCAAGGAGCTTGTAGATGCCTTCGACATCACCGAAGCCATGATTCCGCCTCACAACACTCACTCAGTGATTGGCCAGACAGCATTTTGTACAAGGAAATGAACCTTGTCTTTAGGTATCTCACTTTGTTTTAAAATGTTTGAAATAATACAAATGTTTTGTTGATATTTGTGAATGCCTTAATACTAAGGCATTCACAATCCCGTACTGTAATATCTGTGACTTGTGTGTCTGTGTCTTTAAGGGGAGGGGCTTGGGAAGTGACTGTGCGACGTCACTGGCAAGAGAGCTAGGCTGAGTGCTAGCTGAATGTTAAGAGTAGTTGGAGTGTGGATGCTGGCGTGGGTTGTGCCCTACAGCAGCCCTTGTGTGAATGTGCATTTCTGCAGTGTTCTCCGCTGTTAATAAAGCGATTGAAGTGCGTTGGCGACGTGAATCTCTCCTTCTCCACAACCAGGGGCATTACAGTACGTTATTTTGATGTTTTTAGTCATTTCAATAATAAAAGAGAAGGAACATTGTGAAAACATGTTCAAACGCAAGGCTGGTAAAAAGGTTTACCAAAACTAAGGGTGAAGCAAAACGGCTTGACAGTCCGACATAGCAGGATGCTAGCACAAGAGAAAAGGCAGTACATTGTTCACCTTTTGCAGATTTTTTGAAGTGCAATTTTGCCCTTTTTTTTTTTAAACAGCGAATGAACACGCATTGTGTTCTGCATGCTTGTGGCATGTTAGAGTGATGTCTGTTTTATGTGTCTGTTATTGTAATTACTACTGCTACCAGTAGAAGGTGTTGTATACTCATGTGAGTCCAGTTTGACTCCGTTAACAAAGAGGCACAACAGTCCTGATTGGCTGAGGGAGAACCAGCCCATTGTGCGCTGCGTTCTGATTGGCTGTAGACCATTGTCAATTAATGGTAATGGTTTCACTCCTCTTGAAAATGCACACAAATTACAGTGGAGCTCATCACAAAACAATTCCCAATTCTGCATGTCCAAGAAGGCGTAGCAAGAAGCAAAGCTTATTTAATCCCACTCCTCATCAGTTTCACATCAGATGCAACACATTTGTTCAATGTGCAGCCGACTTTATCATGGTAAGAAATTGATGATAGCTGATGAAATAGTTGACAGAGAATCAATCTCTTTCGTGCAGGACTGCCTGTTACCTGTTGTATGATTGCTCGCTGCTAGTGATCATACATGCTGAATGAAGGCAGAAGTTACGCAGCTGTAGGGCGCCTGGAACAATGTAAATGAATCTTTGGTTCATGGAGGACGACAAGGAAGAATATGTTTTAACAAGGATACAAAAACGCTACAGCCTAACGGCGTCAGGACAAGCCACGATCAGAGGCGTGAGTCACTTAATGTCTTGTGTCCAATCCTGTAAATTGAAAATTAAAGCGAAATTTGAACTTTGAGTGTTTCAACAAGAGAGAAATGTTAACATCTGTCCGAGAAAAGTGTATAAAGTGTACGGTGAGGGGGTTTTCAGCCTGGAAACGTATATATTAATTGTACAAAAATATACTCACTTATTACAGGCTATTTTGGGAACCTATCCTCTGCGATAAACGAGGGAACACTGTCGGCCAAAGTTGCCTCCTTTGGCCAATAAGGACTTGGGAGCGGCTCTTTGCTGTGTTTGTCACCGGCATCCTTCTTCCTGGTCCTCCCACCTCCCCTGGGTGGAGTACTCACAACTCACTCGTCAGCTTTGGCAACCAACCTCCTGTTTCTCCCAGTGGCGAGGGACGACTGTGCTCGAGTTCAATTTTTCGCCATTTGCTGGTGGCCCCGGACTTTTAAAATAATCACAAAGTGAAAATTAAAACAGTCATAGAGTGAAAACCTTTATTAAGTGTTGATATACTCTTAAAGGAATTTCTTAAATTTGTTGTAAGATAAGTCCTCTTTTCCATATATGCTAATTGTATATATATATACAATACTATACTATACTACTATCATCTACAGTATATATCTATTTACACAAAACAGGTGAAGCTAAGTCCATTTCATCTCGACATATTAGATGACACTAAATCCTGTTACCCTGTATGCACTCACGATTTAGCTCAGAAGGGAAGTCAAAGAGAAACACAAGAAGACACATGTAAGATACACAGCAGGACAATTGTGTGTGTGCCGGTGACATTTTGCATCACAAGCAAGCTACTGCACGCAGACCGTGTGGCACATTCACACAGCAGCTATAGTCTTGCAACAGGCAGCCCTCCGATACCCCCGTCACCGTGTCGATACTAGAAAAGACCAAACTGAAGCCATGTGCAAAGTTAGACTGACTTTCAACTTGGAGTCGTTACAACAGGGGTGTCCAAAGGGTGGCCCGCAGCACATTCTGAAAATACAATTTAACAAGAAACAAAAGCAAAAAGATGTCATGTTCTGCTGCAGTTGCAGTGCACTGCTGGTCCTGACGGGGCGGAGTCACCTGCGCACACCTGAGTGCAATCAATCAGGCCACGACGGGAGACTCACCTGTTACCAGGTTGTTACCTTTGCTTCGTGTTGTGCTTCCGTGTGTATAGCTAGCTTTCTGGACATTTGCGCTACAAGCATTCTGTGTGTGGGTACTTTATTCTGCTTGGCTTACTCCAGCATCTCCTTTTGTTGTTCTTGCATTCTTGGTGAGTTGTTTTGCATTTTAAACTTCGCTACTAATTTTCCATCAGCGCCTTTTGTTCTCTAGTTTAGGGTGGCTTCACTTATTTTGTACTTTATTTTTGTACATGTTCTTCCACTCCGTTGGAGTGAGCCCTGTGTATTAAACCTTTTATATACACCACTGGGGTCCAATCACCGGCTTACGCCATTCCGAACAAAAAGGTTGTACTCTAACAAGAAAAGGTTGTAATTTTGCAGGAATAAATTTGTAAAGTTATAAGGAAAAATAATTTTCGTAGCATAAAGATGAAATATTAAAGGAAAATGATATTTTACTGTGCAGCTTCGTAGCTGTAAATATACGAGAATAAAGTCTAAATATATAAAATCATAATTACGAAAATTAGAAAACCCAAGCAGAAATAAATAAAAAAAACAGCTGTAATTTTATGAGAATAAAGTACAAATTTGAAGAGAAAAAAAGTCTTATTGTAATAAGAAAAGTTAGTAGAAAAAAAAAAGATAAAATACGCTTTTTAAAAGAATTGTAATATAAGAAAAAAAAGTAATGATAAGGGAATAAAGCCAAAATATGAGACATAATAAATAAATAAAAACATACAATATATATATATATATATATATAAAGACATAATATTAGGAGAAAAAAATTATAATGATTATTTAAGAAGAAAGTTGAAATATTTGGAAAATGTAAAAAAAAAAAAAAAGTTGACACTAATAATACACTGAAATGTTCTCTGGCCTTTCCATCCTTTCATTTTTCAGCATGTGGCTCTCGGTGGAAAAAATGTGGACACCCCTGTCCTAGAAGCATCTTCATATATTTTATGTACATCCTTACATCTAGATATATTTGAAATGTGAACAGAGAGGGACATACAAATGGTGAAAAGAAGACATCTCTATGTCATAGTCCTCCAGCCTTACATAGTTATGAACACAACAGATTTACTGTACAACAATTCTGAGCTTGTGTGAATAAACTGAGACACAGTGGAACACGCAGAGTTAACATATCGGAAGTTGAATAGAGTATAGTAAACTGGCATATATGCATGTGTGGATTGTACAGAGATGTATGCTGTGTGTGCTCACAACGTAGCTGTACATGTTGCTGCATCCTAACTAGCACTCAGGCCATACTTCTCATTTAGATTACAGTCTATGCCCCTGCCATGGTCTGCCTATCCAAAAGAGGGTTTGCCCTGTAGACACAGTATGTGCACTATGACGGGCTCTAAGTGCTGGAGATGATGTAAGGGGCTGCAAGCAAACAAGATGACAAAAACTGGGGATTTCTTCTTTTTTTTTTTGTAGGGCTGGTTGGGTTTCTCCTTTCTTCTCCTCCTGTCAGCTGATGTTGAAGGGATGGTTCTTTGCGGAAACACTGAGCATGGAAGCCTGGAAATATGACAAATACACACTTAACAGCAAAAACACAAGTCATCCATTCATTTTGGGCGCACTGGAGCCCATCCCAGCTGACTTTGGTCGAGAGGGGGGGCTCATCGCAATTAAAAAAAAAAAGGAGAAAAATTATAATTCTACATGCAGAAACTGTGCAAAATACAGCAATCCACTGTTGATGAGTACATTTTGGCGAAGCAGGATTCCTTATTCATAAAAAGAATATTTTTGTAGTGAGAGCATAGAAAACTTCTTTCCCACGCATTTACAAAATACATGTTTCAACATTATGAGAGCCCTCTAGATCGGAAATAACACCCCTATAGTCACCTTTACCCTCACATGACCCAATATAGTAGACATACTACGAGAAAATAAGACATAAATAGGACATATGCTCGTGTGTGTTGCTATAAATGTGTTCCTGAGGGGAGCTTAGTGGGGGGCAGACAGGAAGTGGCGTCGGGGGTTCAGAGTTGAGTTTTAGCTTGGCGTGGGTTCCAGCCGCAACAGTAGCCAGTGTTAGGTGTCACTGTGTCTGTCAGATCATTCAAGCCTGCAATAAACGCCTGTTGCTCCGGCGATCCAATCTGGTGCTTGTGTGTCTCACTGAACATTACAGTAACACTGCTGACACCTATTGACCAGTGTAGAATACTACATATCATCGCAGCGTTTTTGAATGTGACTTCTGAATGCCTTATCTTGCTTAATGTTGGCAACAAGAAGGAGAAACTGAGTGAAAAAACTGCCAACTCAGACACACCTGATTGAAGGCAGTCAGAAGACGCTGTGATGAAAAGACGCTGGTCACTAGGTGTCAGTAATGTTACTGTAATGTTCCGTGACATCTCAACTGCCAGACTAACAGGCTTTTATTGCAGGTTTGAATGATCTCACGACAGTCACAATGATAATAACATCATCATAACATGGGCTACTCTTGCGGCTGTAACTCACGCCGAGCTAAAACTCAACTCTGAGCCCCCGATGTCACTTCCTGTCCAAAACCTGTCTGAACGCATTTATAGCAACACACATGAGTTTTATTTGTCTTAAATGGCTTATTTTCTGTTATTAAGTCTACTATATTGGGTAATTCGAACATCAAGGTGACTATATGGGTGTTAATTCATGTCTAGCAGGCTCTAATAATGTGAAAAAACTTACTTGGAAGGTCGTAAACAGTTACAACAGTTACGGTTTTCAGTGCTCCATCCATCCATCCATCCATTTTCTATATCGCTTCATCCTCATTAGGGTCGCGGGGGCATGCTGCAGCCTATCCCAGCTGACTTCGGGCGACAGGCGGGGTACACCCTGGACTGGTCGCCAGCCAATCGCAGGGCACATATAGACAAACAACCATTCACACTCACATACATACGGACAATTTAGAGTCACCAATTAACCTCACCTGCATGTTTTTGGGAATGTGGGAGGAAGCCGGAGTACCCGGAGAAAACCCACACGCACACGGGGAGAACATGCAAACTCCACACAGAAATGCCCAGGGGAGAATCCAACCCAGGTCTTCCCGACCTCCAGGCTGTTCCTGTATTGGCCAACGTGCTAACCACTAGACCACCGTGCGGCCTGTTTTCAGTGCTCAGCTCTGAAAATATTCCATTTATAAATAAGGATCCTACTCTGCAGAAATGTACTCATCACGGTCGGGTCTGGACGCGATAAACGATGGCTGACTGTACAGTATACCACTGTACAGTATACCCAAATGTAAACTACGTCTTTTCTTACTTACCCACATGTTTTTTAAGCATTGCCTCCCTCTGAAAAACAGAAGCAGAGAGACAAGACTAAAATGCATCTGCACCCTCTCAAGGTCATGCTATTATTAGACTCCCACTTTCACACATTGCCAAAAGCACCTTTCACATTTACTGCTTTTATTACTGGCATACACCAGCAGAGGGCACAATGGTTGCGCTTATTGGTGCGCTGTCATGTAATCAAGCTCCTACACTATAAAAGCTTTCATGTTGGTGTCATCATCAGCTCCATCATCCTCACCCTTGCTCTCTGCCAGCAGCTCCTCCGTCATGAGGCCGTCCTGTCGATTCCCAAGGACAAAGGCCAGGAAGGAGAGAATGAGGGCGTCCAGGATGCCCATGATGGCCAATATGTAGGCCCAGCGCATGGAGCAAGCGCCCAGGCTGTATTTGTCCGTCTGCTCACCGCACATCCGCCGGACCTCATCGCTATCCCAGCCGTCGGGGTAGATCATACATCCCAGGACCAGACACACACCTGCAGAGAGAGAACATAGGTCCGACATGGTGAAAAGATGAGGCAAGGGGGTGAAGTGACCAGTTTGGCAGAACTGTGAAAGTCAGTGAACAGTCAGTGAAACTCAAGCCTTCGTCTAATTGTGAGTCAGTGACACTCCAGGGGTTTCTGCTACATGTAATGGATCGTGGCACACCGCCACGGTAAAATAAAAGCCGCCACACCTCAGAAATTGTTGGGTTTTTTTCCCCCGTGAAAACAATGTTAAGTAATACATTGTATGAATGGACATATATGCTATATCAGGGGTGCCCATTACGGAGCTCACGCAGGTAGTGTGGGTCGCATGTCACCCACATCATAACCGTCACTTTGTAGATGTCATGTGACATCAGTCAGGTGACATTAAGTCTCCTCCTGAGTTGGGACAAAGTAGCCCACAGGCTAAAACAGTGCGAGCACCCCTGTGCTGTATAGATACGTGTATAGCCTATTTACATATTGACCACAAATAGTTTGAAATAAAATATCAAATATCATAGAAAATGTGCAATATTTTCAAACACGTGCACCGGATTGCCTGTCTGCCCTATTGGCACTTGGATATGGAGAGAGAGAAAAGGCCGAGAGAAAGGTATCTAAAGTTAATGAATGCATTCTTGTTCAAGCCTGTGAAAACGGCTCATGTTGACATTATTACCGACAGTAAATTTAAATATTAAACATGTCACGGGGTGGCGATGCGCCGATTATAGGATCCCAGAATGCAGAGACAAAAACTTCCGTGTAGCAAAATGTATTCACAAAACCACACAGGATGGAATAACAAAAATGATACAGAGCAAAAGGGTTGACAAAAACTCTGGGCAGAGCTGCGGGACAAAAATACATACAACAGAAGAACTAAAAGCGCTGCACACAGGAATAAAAAAAATAACAAAAACACACTGCAGACAAAAGGTCTGACAGGGAAAAAGGATAGCAACAAAATAGCTGCTGAAAAAAAACTAGCAGTGTACAAAAACTCAACTGCTGCTAATAAAAGCAAACAGGAACCTACAAGTGCTCACAGTAAACAAGGCAGGATGACCAGAAAGCTAGAATGCTAAGCAATGCAAGAGCAACAAGACGAAGGCGGGTAACGTGGAGAGACAATCTGGCTACAGGTAATGCAGGGAATAAGTAGTCCGAGGCTGATTGAAAACAGGAGTGTCGGAGCTCCTCGAACAGGTCGGTAGGTGTGCTGCAACAACAGACAGTTAGGCGGCAGCAGAGCAGCACCCTGGCTCATGACAAAAAAATTGCTATCGGTCCGCCTCCCATGCAGCCCACCACCACAGCTTCAAAGCTTCCTAGGGGACACCCTGCACTCGTGGGCCAAGTGAGTGTATCGTTCGGGCAACCGCTGACGTTGACTTAAGTGGCACCTTTTAATCATAGAAGAACGTTATGGACCGGAACACGTGTCAAACTGGTGCCCTGGAGGGCCGAGACGCTGCAGGTTTTCTCTCCAACCAGTTTCTTCAGCAGGTGATTTAATTGATGAGCTCCTTCCCTCAAACTGAAGGTGTTGATCATTAAAATCACCTTCTTTAGTGACTAGCTGGAAAGAAAACCTGCAGTGTCTCGGCCCTCCATGGCACCAGTTTGACACCCCTGGACCGGAATGTGCTGAGTTGCTTGATGGTTGGCAACACTCATCCAGGTTCCACTGTAAGAACAGATGTGAATTTGCAGCTTTCCATACTCCAGACACAATATAATATAATAATATGCTACACAGAAGAACATCTGAAGGTGTGGAGGGAAAAAGAAGCCCACTGCACAGTTTTTCCAGAGTGCATTACACATTAATAATACAAGTACAATTTCCACTTCATTATTCCCATTACTCCCTTTCTCACATTGCAGTGTTTGCTGTGTTTGAGGTTGAAAGTTATCTTTGATGGTCACCTCGCTTCTTTACGTCCTGCTTACCTCTTTTACGGATGGGCCTTTTAAATATAAATGTGATCTGTAATTGCACTGCATCCATTTTCTCTTTGGCCCATTTTACAATAAATTGCTCTTCACGTACAGCTGCCCACATATTGGCATGAACACACACGCACACACGCTTGCACGGAGCCAATGTTGGGGTTCATTGTGGATGCAAAACGTTCTCCACAGCCTCATGCGGCACCATTAAAGTAAGGTCCAGCCAGTAAATCTGTGTAGGAGTTGAATAGGTTGCCAATACAGGTGTGAAAAAGTGTTTGCCCCCTTCCCGATTTCTTTTTTTTTTCACGTTTGTCAGGGGACAATTAAGTAAAGTGTAAAGGCTTCTCAAAACAAAATCCGTTGAAAAGATTGATACATTTGCGCCACAAAAATGCCTTCTCAAAAAATCAATCCTCACAAAACACTCTGCGTTATATTTGTCGGCTGTGCGTTCATGTGCACGTGACGAAGACACTCGCATCTTCTTCCGCTACGGAACACATACGTAAACAAGATGGCCACAGTAGATGCGAGCGTCTGTCACGATCTGGAGCTGTCGGAAGCTTGACCCCCGGGATGCAGAGACAGAGGCGGCAGCGTGCAAAAAAGAGTCTTTAATAAAGCACGAGCAGGTGCAGATACTCACAGTTGTACAGGAACAAAACAACAGGCGACAGAGGGAAAGGCTGTGTGAAATAACACAAGTGGTACTAACCGCAGGTACGTGATGGCACAGGCGGGGTGACCAGAGGCAATGAACCAGCGCCGTACTCGAGGTGGTGCTGGGCTTTGAAACCCCACTAACTGTAATCACTGCCAGCTGCACAGCAACCACCTGAAGTGAAGTGGCTACAGTTTCCTCCCAGCAGGAAGTGCAGCACCCCAAAGTAAGAGCACAGGACAGGAAGTGCTCGCCCCTGTCTTTTTTTCTTTAATACAGAATTTCAACTTCAAGCGACTAAAATGATGTTGTTACGTGATGACGTAACGGCTCGACGGCTAGTGCTCTCGACTCTCAGTCTGCGGACCTTGGCTGGAGTCTGACCCACCAGGACTTGATGAACTGGCCGACTGAGACGGGTTATCGACATAAAGGGGGTCAAATTAAACTGCTTCCCATGTATTTCAAGATGTTTCAGTGAAAGAAGTAACTGCGAGTGGAATGACACGGCAGTGCATGCAGCAGACAAATATAAAAGAGCAGAGCATCCTCCTCGAGCTCCCCCATGGCTGTAACTGTCATAACAAATTCCTGCAGACCCACGAGCTCACACAGCAAACATTCAGACACGAGCTCTGATTCAGGTGGACAGCGAGCTCACCAAGAGGCATGAAAACGCCGTTTCCACCCCCCTTTGCATCCTTAAACGGGCAAGGAAGTGATCTAACGCTTCTTGATTAGACAAGAAGCGGTCACGGGTGTCTTCGAGTCAAGTGGAACTTTTCACTGGCGCTGTACTTTAGCAAACGGAAACGTGAACGCCTCCAGCCGTTAGAAGATAACAAGGCCTTTTTGTTGGTGTCTGATTTAAGTCAGACGTGACAGGCTGTGCGGTTGGCACCGTGTCACTCACTTTACTGTATGGCAGCCTGCCACACGTCCTCTACTATCCTGTGCGTGATTCAGACCCAGCTCAGGTCTTGATGTACACGCATTGTGACCGCTGAGCCCAAGGTGAGGTGACTCTCCCGCATGTGCATACACATGATACCTGCTGTCACTGATTGGCTGACACAGTGGAGGTTGTATATGGAAAACAATGGCGGGACATAAACCACGATGAATTTTTTTATTTTTCGCTTTAAATTTGGCGCTGTCTGCTCACCCTCGCTCACAATCACATGTCTGGCTTGTTGTTACATCTCCGTACAGCGATGGCATCGTCACTCAGCTATGTCAGAAGCACTTCTGATCGACAACGCCACGGTGCAAACGGACAGACTGTCATCAAACCAAAACGCCAGTCTCACAATAAACAGCAAAATAAATAATATAATAAACAGCAGAACACATAACAGGTAACAACGACTAAGTGCTAACAACAAACGCGTTACTTTAACTGCTGCAGTATTTACTAAGCGCTCACAAGGCATGCTGGGTTCTCCAGCAGCAGCTTCAATATAGGAGGGGTACACCGATTACAATTTTCTGGCCGATCACCAATTTTTAAAAAACCTGATCTGCCGATTCCGATTTCGGCCGATATCGATTTTTTAATAAATAACTGACAGCGTGCACCTTCACTGTTCTTTTTTTGTTGAAAAACATTGAGCAATGCGGGGCCGCACGGTGGTGTAGTGGTTAGCATGTTGGCCACACAGTAACAGTCTGGAGATGGGGAAGTCCTGGGTTCGATTCTCCCCTGGGCATTTCTGTGTGGAGTTTGCATGTTCTCCCCGTGCGTGGGTTTTCTCCGGGTACTCCCACATTCCAAAAACATGCATGTTAGGTTCATTGGAGACTCTAAATTGTCCATAGGTATGAATGGGAGTGGTTGTCTATATGTGCCCTGCCATTGGCTGGTGGCGACCAGTCCAAGGTGTACCCCGCCTGTTGCCCAAAGTCAGCTGGGATAGGCTCCAGCATGCCCCAAGGACCCTAATGAGGAGAAGCGGTATAGAAAATGGATGGATGGATAGACAATACAAACTTGTTGCTTTAACTCCACGTGAGGAAAATTTTCGAAAATTGCTGTCCAAACGACTAAATTACATCAGTTCCTTTAGTCTTTTATTTTTCACATTTTAAAAATAAACAAAACTTGCACGACAGGTTACACCGCAGACCTGATTTGAGCCTCTTATCAAAAAACTAAGCGCACAGCGACCTAAAATGGCTGGACGCCATAGTTTTCCTCATAGCTGGGGGCAGGCATCCTTTGGATTCGAACGAATCTGGTTTCGATTCTGAGTCCTCGTTACGATTCTGGTGCCTAACGATTCTCGATTTTGATGCTTTTAAGAGGCATGGTCTTAAAAGTTTGCATGGTTTAGGTGAGGGCAGTAACCAGAGTTCTTTTTGGATGAAATGTCTGAAATTCCATCCATCCATCTTCTATTTTGCGTATCCTCCCAGCGGGTATGCTGGAGCCTATCCCAGCTTACTTTGGGTGAGAGGCAGGGTGCACCCTGGACTGGTCGCCAGTCAATTGCTGGCGACCACATATAGACAAACGAAGTGCGGAGGGAAGTGAAAAATGAAAGTGAAAGGCATTTTGCACCGAGACAAAGTGCAAAATCTCAACATCTGACAAAAAGTCAGCCAATGAAGAAGTATTATCACGTATTTAGAAATGATTGCCGAAGCATGATGAGTGATATGGCAGCCAGGTCACACCAGTCTTCTACATGCTTGCCGTTGCTGAGTTTTGTCACTCAGGGGGAGGGCACTGAATTGACGGCCCAGAAAGCCTTCCTCCTTTCTGATTGGTCACTTTAAACACCTGCTGTCTCCGGGTCAGAGCCAATCTGAGCCGAAGTCTGGATGGTCATCATGGCCTACTTTCTCCTTTCCACGCAGTAAGCCAGTAAACCATCACAATTACTCTGAAGTCGTTCGATAAATCCTGAATGTAAATATTGACCTCTTCCTCAACTTACCTCCTTTCCCTCTGACATCTCAATCTTACATTCTCGGACAAATTCTGCCAGCATGATGACGCGCCCTACTCTGCCTTGGATTGGCTCTGACCTGGAGACAGTAGGCATTTAAAGTGACCAATCAGAAAAGAGGGGCTTTGCAGCGCCCGCCCCAGAGCGGCAAAACTCAGAAGGCACAGGAAGTGGCTGCACGCAGCGGATTATGGTTTTTATGTGCTGTATTGCACGCCACAGAATGAGACGTGGGTTTTTTTGTGGAAAAAATGTCCTGTTTTCTGAGAAAAAAATGAAACACAGTGTTCCCTCGTTTCTGCAGGGGATAGGTTTCCCAAATAGCCCGCAATAAGTGAAATCCGTGAAGTAGACAACTGTATTTGTTTAGAATTATTATATACGTTTTAAGGCTGTAAAACCACTCACCATACACTTTCCTCAGACAGGCATTAGCATTTCCTCACATTTCTCTCTTGTTTAAACACTGTCAAAGTTCACATTTCGGTCAAATTCTAATGAACCTACTTGGTTGGATACAGGAAATATCTGTCATGTTCTGTGTGCTGCTCTGCTGCCCTCTGTCTACCACGTGTTGCAGCACACCTCTGAGCCACCGGGAGGACCTAATTCAGCACACCTGGGTCTCATTAACTGGCTTCTTAAGCTGTGGTCTGACAAGCTTCCAGTGCCAGATTGTTAGCTGACTACCCACAGAGACCTGCTCCTCCCAGCAACTCCAGTCACTCAGTGCATTCTGCTTTCTGGTCATTTCCTTGCCAAAAGTTCTGTACGTACTTGTTCCCTGCTTGGCTTCCTCCAGCAGCGGTCTATCTTTGTTCTGCGTCTCCTGCTAGTTTTTTGTCAGCAGCTCTTTTCCTTTGCATTTTTTTATCTTTTCCTCTTGCTTTGTTCCCGTGCTTCTGGCAGCGTCTTTCGTTCCAGTTAGTATTTCCCTGTGACTAGGTCCGGGTGTATGAGAGTGTAACCCCCCGCTGAATGCACTGTAGCTCTGGGTGGTGCAGGTCTCCTGAGCTCTGCGTTGTGTTTAATGGTGGTAATAAACAGGAGACTTGGAGCTTCTTGCAGTGACACCATTTACTCCTGGTGTGAGACAATGTGCATTGGTCACTACCGTGAGGGTTGTTACAGACTCGGGTCACAGGGCTGATGAACTCAATTAAACATGAACAATGTATAATATGGATTACATAAACAATAATAAACACGTACCTGGTGTGAGACAATGTGCACTGGTCACTACCGTGACTACAATGACAATGAATTACATTAGCATCGTAGCTAAGCATACCATGGCATAGGAGAGCGCTCCTCTACTCACCTGGGGTCAAAGGGCTGATGAACTAAAGCTGCAGTAACACTCTGCCCTATATATAGCCCACGAGTGAGAGAGGGCGCTATTGAGTCGTTATTCCAACCACTATTAGAACAAGTGGAATCACAATAACCAAAGTAAACCTGTTAGATGAGTTGTACTTTGTTTTTTCTGTTTTGTCATTTTTGGCAACCCACATTTTTGGAATCAACTTTGTTACACGGACTGCTTTGTCTCTGCGTTTTGGGATCCAACCCGGTGGCCTGTGGCCAATCCTAACAATATCAATCAAAACTGTAGTACTTGTCACGTTATGGCTGGTGAGTGTAGTATCATATGTACCGTAGTAGTAAAAGTAAAAAAAATAAGAGAGTAAACGGCTAATTCAGAGTCAGTCTTAGAGTTCCTTTACTGTCATGATATTTTTACTTGGGAATCGTAGCATTTGCTGTACCAGATCCTTCTGGGTGCCTGCTGCATGCCATCATGAATTTTACATAGCCCAGAAGGCTCGAGTGGAGGCACAGGAAGAAGAATAGTACCGCGCCTTAGAGTGATAGCATCGGGAGAGGAAGCAGAATGGAGGACGCTCACACTCCCACTATGCACATGGCTGGTGTGTGCTGGCCTCTTGTGATTCCACAAATAGCAAGTGGCAAGAAAAGGGGCACATGTGTCCTTCATTGACTTTTTAGCCTGGAGTCAACTACGCCACAAACACAGCAGCAGCAGGCGCATTCCAGAAGCGCCGCATCCTCTTACGTAACAAATTCACAGCGCGTCGACACAGTTCATATCTATGCAGTGTTGCAAACTGCAATGAAGGAAAATCAGAAAACTTATGTAATCAGAAGAAAATATTACAATGTACATGTTTTAAAACATTCACTGTGATTGGCTGGCAACCAGTCCACGGTGTACCCCAGCTGGGATGGAGTCCAGTGATGACAATGAATGAATGAACGAATGGTAATCAACCCTGGGCAAGACAACCCATTCAGTACCGGTCATTTGAGACCAGGGGTAGGCAACCCACGGCGCCGGAGCCACATGCAGCTCTTCAGCCTCCTTGTTGTGGGTCCTTTAGGTCGTGACCAATTATTTAATAAAACAGTTGATTCTATATCGTGGAGTTTGAAGTGAAACTTTAAAAGTCCATTTTAAATTGTTTTTAATAATGAATCAATTAAAATATGCGCCACATCCAGGTTGATGGCCCTCGCCTTTACCTGCTTCTTGAGCGTACGATCCCCGCAGTAAGCTAACCATGAATGCATTAAAAAAAGACATAATTCATCAAGACAGGTCACAAATGAGAGCCTACAGTCCTGTTTCTAACTCACTATGATTAGGGCAGCTGTTTAATACCATCGTGGTGCCTATCTAGCATAATTCGCGCAGCGCTATGCTAATTTTCCGCTAGAAATAATATCTTACTGAAAGAAGAAAAGACCCGTCAAGAAACGTTTCTAAATTTATGTTTACTTTTTAAAAAAATGCCAACGATACGTCTTTTTTGTTATATTAAAGTGGGCTAGGTTTTTTTTGTGTGTTTGTTTCATTTTGAAAGATGACAAAAACTCACTACCTTTGCGGCTCCCGGCTATTTTTCTTGAGCGTAGGACGGGCCCTTTTGGCTCTTTTGATAGTTAAAGTTGCCGACGCCGTTTTAGACGATTTTGATTGATCCTTCAGGGCAGACAGAATATTGTGTTCTAGTGTTATATAAACATGGAACCTATCATAAGAAATATTAGACTCCTGTCTTTCATCAGAAAACAAAGTTTGTTTCTACCTTTTTCTGTTCTTTAGTAATCAGCTTTAGAACATAGGTAAGTTTCAGGACAATATCAGTTCCCGACTAAAAAAAAAAGGAGAAAAACAGCTTTTGTGACAGCTCAAATATCTAAACAACTATACCACAGCATAAAAAAGAGTTGTTTTACAATTTATTTGTAAATGTAACACCATTAACTATGTATTTGGAACTGAACTGTGCGTGTGCATGCGTAAAAATTTTGCTACAATGCGCAGCCTTTTGCACGCTACACTCGTTCTTCCACTTCCTCCTTCCTGTCACGTATGTTTCTTCTATTACAATTCACATGCCGAGCTCATATGAAATGCACTTCTGTCACCTTGTGGTCGTTTTCATGGCTTAAAACTGCTCTAAAAGTGACATCCCTTAGTGTGCAGTTGCGTCATCACCTCTTTTTGCCTCTCGAGCAAAAAACCATATAAATATGTCTTTGGTATTGAATGAGTTAAGACATGAAAGTGATAAAACAGAGTCTTACTTGAATGAAAAATGACGAGCATGTACGTAACGCGAATGGTCTCGGGTCACAGACAAGCCTTACGCGTGGTTTCAAAATTCATACTTCTGATACAAGCGGAAAGTTCACTCAGCTTCCTGTGTATAATCTTATTTTCCTCATGTTTTCTTTACATGGCGACGGTCTGAACCCCGAGGTTTTGTGCGTATTTCTTGAGAAAATTGGGTTTGAGTTTGGAATTCCGACCAACTTCAGGGACTTTAAAAAGTTTTGACCACAATTACCAATCACCAACCACATTCATTCTTAAAGACTTAGTGATCTCATTGGGGATTTTTTTCGTGTTCAAATAAAAATATTGCACTATTAGATGTACAATTTAGTTTTTTTTGTCATTTCATCTCACAGCCTGCATGTCCAGCTCCCACTGTACGACTGTGCTGTCGTGGAAATGCTCCTCATCCTCACTGGCTGTAAAATCTACACAGTCATAGCAGGGAAAGCTTCAGTGATGGCCTTATGCTACCCTTCCATCTTCTCTCAGGAGATCATAAGGACAGGCGGAGAGAAGAGGAGGCGAGAGAGACACATTATGGGGGGAAGGGCGGAGGCGGCACATGTTCCACGCCTGCCTGAATGCAGCCGCTGGCGAGCACCGAGCACCATGCAAACATCCTGAGCACTGGCCACCATATGCCCTGGCCTTTTGGCACTGCTATTTTAAACTTGTGTTCATTTATGTAGTTAACACTCACATCCACGTCCCCGTCTCATTCCCAAACACTGGAATCATGCACGTGGAAAACTGGGCTGCGAGATTCTTGTAGGCTAACGGCAGCTTATGTAAGAGAGACGGTAGGTAGGGCAGATTATTCTCAAACAGCGCTAGCCTGCAGGAGAGTCTGAGAGCAGACCGGCAGATGGTACCGAACTGAAGTGCAGATTTGACTGCAGCACATTGGCTCATTTTCACAAAGAGGCATAGTGAAAGAAAAATCCTATTGACTTGTGAACTCTGAGTGTCATTTGCGAGTACTGCGCCGTGTCGGCATCGGATTTGGTGTTCAGTCTTTCATTCATTATGTCTGCTTTGTCGCGATTCAGCATTGACCACCCCGCAAATTTCCGCCTTTTTGGTCAAAATATTTTTTAATGTGAATTTTTTTTCTCCAAAAACAGGCCGTTTTCCCCCGCAAAAAATGCATCTCATTCACCACAAGTATAGTATATATAATACAGTATAATATACTGTAGTATATGGTATATAGTGAAATACACAACAGAGATGCAACAACATCTGAGCACTTAAAAAACCTGCAGAAAACCCAACGCTCCTCACTGGAATTCAACAAAGACTGAACAAGCACAGTGATTTTATTTTCTGTGTTTTATAGTTTTCAGATAAACTCGCTGTCTGTGTGTGGTTATTTATTTATTTATTGCTTGATTTTATTTGTCTCATTGTCTACATACAGCAGCTGTGCTTGTGTTACAATGCTCTCTTAACACCGCTGACCTGCCAAACAGCGGCATGTGCTGCGTAACGCGCTGTTAATCAATCGATTGGCTGCGCAAGTCAATACGTACTCTCATCATTGGCTGGCCAGTGTTTGTCATTATGTTGTTACCACTTGTTGTCGCCTGTCACTCACCAAGCTGCACTGCAAAACGGCAAAGAATAAAAACAGTAGTACCTCGCATAACAAAACCTCCTTTTACAGAAATTCCACTTCACACAAAGAATTTACAGTATGTAAAGCTTTTGCTTCATATTACAGAAGAAATTCCATATAAAGCGTCAAGTCAGTGCAAGTTTTTTTTTTTCTCAATCAACTTTATTAATGCCTGAAGTCGGTGCAAGTTCAGACTAACTCTTGGTGACGCCTTCTGATGCATCACGCTCCCATTGGCTGATTTTCGGGGCACCGCCTCCGCTCTCATCTCATTGGCTGATTTTCGGGGCACCGCCTCCGCTCTCATCTCATTGGCTGACTTTCGGGGCACCGCCTCCGCTCTCATCTCATTGGCTGAGTTATACAGAGCGTACGTGAGTTTGTGTGAGAGACAGGCTTCTCCCTTCAACCTCCTTCCTCTTCGTAGTCCCCCTGAAACTAACTTAAACAATTAAGTTAAGTTACAAATTAAAATTTTGCACACAGCATTATCGTGTAGTGCGTGTGCGTTTGTCTGTGAGACCAGCTGACTCTTAGACTCCTTGAGTCGCGTTTCGACTCAGGCTAGTCCTCCGCCTCCTTCCTGCCTCCACTTGCGCTCCTGATCAAGACATCTCATGAACGGTAGGATTGTTTTTGTTTTTCAGTTTTATTCATTTACAGTAATCTTATTTATTACCTTATTTTATATTGGAATGTTACTCTACTATGTTTATGCTAACGTTTTCTTATATTTTCCCACCATATTTGGTGGACTTTGAATATTTTGAAGTGCCAAAGTTGTGAGTTTGGGAAGATCTTGGAACGAATTAGGCTATTTACATGTATTTTACGCTTCGTATAACATAAAAACTTTATAACATAGAGGTTCTCGGAACGGATTATTTACATTGTAAATGGGGCGTCTCCTGTAGTTATGTGTGTATTTTATTTACAGTTCAGGTTGGATTTTGTTTTGTTGCGCTGCAAGTTTTTGACAATAAAGCGACTAATTCAACAACACCACAACATATCCACATTAACGCAACGTTTAATCGCAGAAATTTCCTATTTGGATATCAAATTTTAAGTAGAAAAAAGCGGTTGGCCCTGTATGTTGACGTAAGTGAGTGCTTTTTAGTAAGAAGGACACAGCGGACTAGACTCGATTTGGTCCACATAGTCGGGTTGTCGACCAGCAGGTTGCACGGTGTGTGTGTGTGTCATAAAATGATTAAAAGTATAACTTCAGCTGCATTCACAGACTCATTTCACTGAAATAATGAGTGGATAGAATGAGATTAATCCAATCTTACCCATGGCCAGTCCAAGCACTAATGAAGTGTGGGCCGCTCTTCACACTCAACAATTAGGCCTCCTATCAGTCTCCAAATATGAGAGAATGTGTTGCCAAACAGATGGCGTAGGACCGTGATATGCTTTAATTGCGTTCAGATGAATGGTGCATTCAAAAAAGAAAAAAAAAACTGTCATCACTGGTAGTTTTGGGGTTCATGGGCTGGAAAGAGAATCAATTAGCTTCCAGAGATCCAGGGGAGGTGAACATATGTTCTGTCAGCTGCTCGTACACAAATCGGAGACAGTTCTTGTTGGGGACGGTGCAGCAGGAGCATCATTTCACTTCCACAAAGGAAATTTTAGCATCAGAGATCATCTGGCTAGAGACCAAATAGGTTTCTGTCTCATTTGCTGGTGGGACTTTGGCAAGGAGCAGTTCAGTCCCCAGGATAATAACGACGCAATCCCAACAGCAAACACGCCTTTTGCCATCGGGGCCATTAAGTTCAACTATGGTTTAAAAGGGGAGTCCAAACTTTTCCCACCAAGCACCATATAGCAAAAAATTGAAGGATGCAAGCACCACTGTGATGTTTTGTAAACCAACATATATGCTAAGTTGCTGTACAGTCGTCTCTGACATGAGCGTGGTTCGATCATCGCTCCCTCACCATATCGTGTTTTTTCAGAAATGAATTGAATTGACTACACTGAAATGTTGCCTTGATAAAAACAGACTATCCATGAACATAAAATAATAGTAATAGCAGAAAAGATACTTATGTGCGAATACGAATTTACGGCGTGGTCACTGACCTCAATACTGAACAAAGCAAAATTTGTTCTGGACCAAAAATGGCTCCTTGGTATGGTTGGGCGACATGCACCTTAGCATATATCACAATGCGATATGACGATATAATTGAATTCAGCTGAGTCTTGTGTAAAAAGCTCCACACCTTAACCCATTTACCTGTGTATTTCTCTTGGAGATAAATAAAAAGTATCTATTAATAAATACAGTATCTATTTATAAGTAAATCAAATAAGTCTCGAATTGTAAAGCACATTTATTGATTTTTTGGTCGCAAACTGTGGAAGAAGTGCATTTAGTGTTAACCAAACGAAGCGTTTTGTATTTTTGACTGGGTAAGTGCAGACGTGCTCGCTGACTCGAGGGAAAATTCAGCTCATTTTATCACTCGCACACTGATTTGGTCAAGCAGAGTGATGGGCATGGAGGGAGGGACGGGTGAGGGACGAACGCATCCAGTTTAGAGCAGAAGGGAGCCAAAGCTTACGTAACGAGTCCAGAAAGACGCTGCAACCCTCCACTGAGGACAACTGCTGGCAAGGGTGCTGGGGAGCAAGAGTGTCGTTAACATTCTTCGTGAATAGCGACGGGTCGAACAGGGCAGGGTCATCACAGTCACAGAATGACTGGATGATTTGCTGGATGATTTCTTCTGAGGCATTCATTAAATAATCAGCACGGTATCTGACAAAAGTCAGTACACCCCTTGGGCAACCATTTTATGATACAGTCGATGGATGGCCTTTGGACGGGCTGACTCGCATATAAGAGGCTGTCGACATAGCCGGAACTAACCATTGCTTCCATGTTTACTTGAGACGTTCACCAGCTATAGTAAAGGATACATGCACAAATCTTCCTTCTGTCGGTGAGCCCAGCCATCTTCTATGCCGCTTGTACTAATTGGGGTCGCGAGTATGCTGGGGCTATTCGTACCTAATTTAGAATCGGCAATTAACCTAACATGCATGTTTTTTTTTTTTTGGAGGAATCCGGAGTACACAGAGAAAACCCACGCAAGGGGAAAACACAGAGATGCTACACGGAGATTCGCACCCAGATCTTCCCGATCTCTTGACTGTGTGGCTAACATGCTCACCACTAAGCCACCGTGCGGCCCTTTTGGGGAACCATGTAATGAAAATGTAAGCATTTTGTTCGGTGCGATGCAGTATCCAGGGTAAGACTGTCATGCTTTTTTGTTTTGAAGCTTCATTTGTACTGAGCAGTACTGAGGTGCCTGTCTGTTATTTTCTTAGTCGATTAATCGGAAGCTTTTTGTTGCAATTAATCAAGTAATCGGTTAGGCCAGGGGTGTCCAAAGTGACCATTTGCGGCCTGCAGGTGTTTTTTTTTTTTTGGCCCGCAGCATATTCTAAATACATAGTATAGCAAGAATGAAATCTCAATTTTAAGAGAAAAAAGTTATAATTTTACAAGAATAACATAATTTTAGCATAAATTTGTAAGACGAAAGAAAGACGTTTCAAGACTTGAATGTCATGAAAGTCAGACAAAACGATGAATAACGTTGGTTGCAGAACAAGTTATAATTTTACAAAAATAAAGTCCAAGTTTTACAGCAATAATGTAGAGTTGTTAATGGATTCAAATATTTCATCGCAATTTATTGCATTTTGTCCATAGTTAACTCGTAATTAATCACAATTAATCACAATTAATTGCAGATTGAAAGTTTTTTATAGACAATAGGTGTACCTCAGAAAGCTCATTTTAAGGTTTTTAATGCACCTATCAGCATAAGACTGGATAATATGTTTGCTTGATGCAAATTTTTGTTTATGAAACATTCGGTTATTTTAAAATGCTGAACACAACACTGCAATGTATAAAAAAAAACAAAACATAGACTGCGGCCATTTACTCTAGTGCAGTCAGGCTATAGCTTATACCTTACTTCCAAACACTTTTACAGAGACATAACACACCCAAACGCTCTTTTACACACACTTTATCAGTCTTTTCTTGGTCTGGCGACTTCAACAGTGCGGAAGTATGACACCACTGGTCTTGCAACATGCAGCTTTTAGTCTGTCCTCTTTGACAAACACAGCAGTTCAAGCACAAACGTGAATAAACCGCTAATAAATAATAATAACGCAAATAAATTCATTCGCAAGCCTTTACTGCCGTGTGAGTGCTGTGCGTGTGCTCGCTCATCTTTGTTCCCACAGGCGGATCAGCACAGCGTCGCTGTACAGCAAAGCAAAGCTCTCAATTTACCGGTCCATCTATGTTCCCACCCTCACCTATGGTCATGAACTTTGGGTCGTGACCGAAAGAACGAGATCGCGGATACAAGCGGCTGAAATGAGTTTCCTCCGTAGGGTGGCTGGACTCACTCTTAGAGAGTGGTGAGGGTGAGGATCTCGGTCATCCGGGAGGAACTCAGAGTAGAGCTGCTGCTCCTTCACATCGAGAGTACCCAGTTGAGGTGGCTCGGGCATCTAGTCTGGATGCTTCCTGGATGCCTCCCTGGTGAGGTGTTCCAGATATGCCTGCCGGTGACTAACAGCTCATAATCCAAATTTTAGCTCGCAGTTTAAAGCAAAAAAAAAAAAATCATCCGAGAGACGGCTTGTAACTAAAAAACATTCCTTCGTTGGGATACTCCTACGCCAAGGTACCAGTGTATAAATGATGATAAAGAAATACCTGCAGTTCTCCAGTTGAGTCCAGCACGTGGCATTTGAAACTTGACGTTTTCTCAAACTACGGTGTGGGCTGAGGGTCAAACAGGACGTGTGCCTGAAAAATTGGTGGCGATACCTAGTGACCAGTGTCGAACATTACGTATCATCACATCTTTGAATGTGTCTTCTGAGTGCCTTGTATTTGTATTTTAGTTCACTTAGCCATTTTTATACATGAAAATGCTTAATTTTGGCAAAAAAACACACACATGACATTTGCTTACTGTAAATATGCATTTTTTTTTTTACTAATAATAAGCCGTATTCAACCACGAAACAGCATAATCGATTAATTCATATATTTTTGAAAAATCTAAATTTGAAGCGCAAAGTTTCCATGAATTACTGTAATACGCCTGTGAGCAACTAGCACCGAATCTAAAAAAATAACATTCAAGATAGCGCCAAATCCTTCTGTGGTGGTCCAAAATTAATTGTGCAAACATTTATTGTAGAAATAAATGAAAGTATGGGAAACACTGGATGCTTTCCAGGCACAAAAATTCATGGAAATCTGTGCTGTAGTTCTAATAAAAACAAACAATACCGCAGACCTTCATGCTTCATACCGACTGACAGTTTCTTTGAATATAAAAATATCGGGGAATGTTTGTATTTCCTTCCTGGACACTCGCTACAGCTGTAGAATAACAAACTGCCAGGCTGTGACAGAAGGTCAGTGTCACCTTGGCACCTTTGAGTTATCTCACCACAGTCTGAGAGATAGTTTGGGGTCCGTCAGCTCTTGTCACATTAGAAACTGTTTGATGTGTGCAGTCAGTCACACTGCTGCAGCTTCCACGCAGAAAAGAGAGCGCTGTGTTCTCAAAACGGCACATCAAGTCAAGATACCCAGTGGGGCAGATTTATGTAATGCACAAACTGTCTGTTACCATTACACTGTGGTGCACTGGGACTGTTAACGCTGTACAGGCAGTCAGTGCACCCTGCCACAGGGAAATAACAGAATGGATTCTTAAACCCTCTGAGATAAACAGACCGCCACCAAGTTGAGTATTTTTATTTTTTTTGCTTTTATTTCTTTGCGTTTGGCTCAAGTGTTACACAATAACATGGTTCAGGGGGAAAGTCAGCTGCAGTGTAAGTCATCAGCATGTAAACCATGTGCGTGCACAGCATCAACGCCACGCCCAGCTCTGCAGGATTAACTATCAAAACAAGTATATGAGAGATTTTGAAATGAGAGGAAAATGAATCCCCTGCAGAGTCGCCCACTAACCTCATGAGCATTCTTGAAGTGAGGACCAGGTAGGATTCGAGTTTCAACTGTGTGAGTGCGCACTGTATGGATTGTGCACAAATGCAGCGGATCCTTGGTTAGCATCATTAATCCGTTCAAGAAGGTCTGACACTTCCGGTTCTTGTTTGCATCTATTAGCAAGCTAACAGACAGAACAAGGGTATCTTGTGTTATCAATACAAAAAAAACACAGTTACACTCTCGCAGTGTATTCAATACCAAAGATGTATTTACCATGAAGCACCGTGTATAAACCGCACCCGTGTATTAACCGCACCCCCATTTTCAGGCTCACGGCGGGGAAGAAAAAATTTTTAGTTCATAAATGCTTGCCAACTCTTTCATCTCAAATCAACATGCGTAAAGGTACTAAGCAATTTCAAAAAGAAGAATAAAGGAGAAATCTGAACTTCGGCATCTTTTAATATTATGGCTAGGCACAGATTAATAATAATAACAATAATAATAATAATAATAATAATAATAATAATAATAAAAACAATAATAATAATAACAAATCAAAATAAAGAAATTTGCAATTTTCAGAGATGTTTAGATATCTTATCTTTCACTGCTGCATAAACAATTGCATACACAAGCATTTTCAGCAACTGTACAGCAGAGGGCGCTAAAGTCAAACCAACTGTCTGACCCACAGATGGCTATTCTAAAATGGGCTTCTCGTCAATTTCTGCGTCTGGTCACAGACCTGTCATCATGTATAAACCGCACCCCGATTTTTTGCTTCTTACCAGTGGAAAAAAGTGCGGTTTATACACGGTGCTTTCCGGTATATTATTTTTATAAACCCCAGCGCCTGACGTCTTTTACGTTTTTTTCGCGCTAGAGGCAAAAAGAGGTGATGATGCAACTCTCCGCAATTTTAACTAGAAAGAGCCACAAGGTGGCAGAAGTGCATTTCATAAGGGCTCGGCAGAGAGCATGTTAATGGACAAATCACACATGACGCATGCACACGCGCACACATGCACACACATAGTTCAGTTCCAAATGTGAAAATTGTAAATAGTTCATGGTGTTAAATTTGCAAATAAATTGTTATTTGGATGCAAAACAACCTATTTTTGTGTTGTTTATGTAGTGGTATACTTCTTTAGATATTTGAGCTGTCACACAAGCAAAACATATTTGTGTCAAAGTGAAAGTTATGCTTGAAATGTATCTTCACAAACAGCTACTTTCTCCCTGTTTTAGTCAGGAACTGATATTGTCCTGAAACTTACCTATGTTCTACTGCTGATTACTAAAGAACGGAAAAAGGGAGAAACAAACAGTTTTTTTCTGATAAACAACGGGAGTCTAATCTTTCTTTTGTTACGTTCCATGTTTATATGGATTGAATGAGTTAATAACATGCCAAGACGCTTGTCACAGTGTACGCTAATTTATGGCCAATGAAATCCGTTCAATGTTTTCACAAATTCCGTTTTATCTTTTTCCAAATCCCGTTTTTTCCTTTTAATCTTTTAGAATTACGTTTTTTACATACACTTATTTTTACCAACATAGAGTGTGTGCTTTTTTATTTGTCAATAAAATGTCTGTTCATGAAATGCAAAAATCCTTGCATTTACCTTATTTTGTATCACAACAGGATGTGCTGTTATTGTGATGTGACGGTGGCTATTCAAGCCACGAGCTATGCCGAATAAATGTGCCTGGTGTTTGATAGTGTAATAACAGCCCGCCACAACTGAGTGAATACTCTTTCAATTCGGTTAGAAATCGTTTTGGTTAGAGTGGGACCTTCTGGAACGGACGATGACAACATTCATTCACATTATGTCAAATTTTGCGAGATTCTGCGTTAAACAGTAAATTCCGTTTTTATTGGCCAATTCTGCGATTCCGTCCGTGACTTCATTCACACGGAAATCATCGGGCCCTGCTAATGTAATGTACGCAAACCGAGGCAAACTGTAAATTGCCGTAAATGTTCGACGTTACCACCAAAAAAAAAACACTGTAGGAACCACTGGAGGTTCCACTGTAATTATAAAACTATAAAAAACACCTGCGGCTTTCTAGAACACATGAATTGGAAATACATTATTTCTTATGGAAAAAAACAATTTGCTTAGAGTACGTTTTAGTTACAGTCGCACCTTCTGGAACTGATTAATGACGCTAACCAAGGTTCCACTGTAGTTGGCATAAAAATGGCTGCCTGAGAGGGTAGTGTTGTGCGTGTGACTTCGAATGAATTGTCAAACCACCTTCATACACGTACCGCCATATTAAGACACACACATTGTGAGGAAGGAAAAGGGGTCATTGAAATTGTGCAAAAGGATATTCTGCGAGTGAGAGAGATGCACAGATGGGTGAAATTGTGTGAAAGTAACAAGAGGTGATAAGGTAGGAGGGCTTTGATGCATGGATAGAAATAGCCACACGAAATAAGAAAAAACATCCTCGATATCCATCAAATGGACACAGGCACACTCGACTTTGCTTTTTGCCGCGCATTCTTGCTGAGCTCAGATGTTTCCAGGTGGTCTGCTTTCGAATCAAATATTTAACAGTTTTACCTGAGCTTCACAGACTCCAACCCCACAGCCGAAGAGTACAGATGACATGGAGCTCACATGAAGCCATTCACTGGAGAATAGCACTGTGAAACTGTGTGACTATTAAATCATGCTGTTGGGCTATATCTCAGTTCACATTTGCAAAAAGGTGCTGCATGAGTGGGAAATACATTGGCCGGCGCATACCGTGTGACCTTGATGTTTGCTTTGCATCTAAACTCAGCAAGGCCTTGCGGTGTTTGTGTCAGAATCCACACAAAAAACACAAGAAATAGGCAGTAATGTGACTAGACATTGTAGGAAAAACACCCGTAAGGATGCTTCTAACAAACAAAGGCTTGACTGAGTGGAGTGGAGTGATGTGAATGTTGATCGCCACGCATGTCCTGACAACAAGCCACAACGTGCACATATATTATATACTATTATTAGTGTGTCATGCACGGCCCCTCTTTGTTGGCATGACAGGAAGAATATCCACCGATATACAATACTCTGCAAAACACCACCATCTTTTGATTTGGTTATTCGGTGCTAAAATGACAAGGTATTCGAAGCGAGTGGATCGATTCAAACATTGATCCTATTGATACCACGGGTGGTAACAGAATCAGGTAGATATAAGGTGGTGTTCTCTTTTTCTGTTGGATTCTTAATATTGTTGATTCGTTGATATTGTTGTCGTTATACAGTGGATCCCCGCACATTCACGAATCAGCATTCACAACACCACAAATTTGACTTCGCGGAAATTCACTTATCACGGCCGAGTCTGGAACCAATTAACTACGATAAACGAGGGATTACTGTGCACTATTAAGTTAACTTTGCTCAAACAATTGTATGTAACAAAAGGGAATCGTTGTATTATATAATTGATATTGTTACGTTTTTCTTTTGCCAAAAGATTATGAGATTACAAAATCAGTCAAGTATCTTGAACAATTTAAAGTTAAAAAATACTAGGATCATTTTCGGCATCATTGGTACAAGGCCCGTATTTGGTATCAGATTGATACCAAAATTTGCAGTTTCGTCCAATCCTACCACGTATAATCATTTTACTGCCTTTTTTTCAATGCAATAGGAAAACAAAAAACAAATTTTTTTTTCTTTTAAATTACAAGAAAAAATACAATACACAACTATTTTTAAAATGCACCTTTCTCAATCACCAATTTTTACCACCATATTCCCCTTATATATTTATTTTTTTGTAAAAAAACGATACCATTATCTAAAATTGTATCTTTTACCACATTATTTTTACCATAAATTCCAGTCAATAAGCCGCACCGGTGTATAAGCTGCACATGCCAACGTCATAAAATCTCATATTAGGGCACGGGGACCAGGCAGCTCTTTATCTGACAGGAGCCAATCATGAGCTATGAAAAAACTCACAACGAGCAGGGGGTTATTAGCCAGTATAACAGTTTGACTCACGGTGTTATCTTGCAAAGAACACTAAACTCATCACACAACAACTTAACACACAAAGGGTATGTCTATCTATACAAACATGGACCAATATGAGTTTAAAATAAAAAAAAACAGTTATTTGAAAGTTTTCCCATTGTGCATTTCGGCCACGGGAGTACAAGCGGCATAGAAAATGGATGGATGGATGGATGGATGGATGGCTGGCAATGCAATGTTGCCTCTGCCCACCAGAGGGGGCCAGAGGAACCCAGAGGGAGGCTGACATCATTGCAGCACCCTGGAAGGCACCAATGAATGTGTTGCTCAGACGCAATGCATTATGGGAAAACTTTAAAGGACTTGTTTTTTATTTTAAATCTGTATTGGTACATGATTGACTTTTGAGTGTTAAGTTGCTGTGTGATGAGTTTTGTGTTACTTGTAAGATAACACCATGTGTCAGATCGGTATATTGAGCCATTTCCAATGGCTCGACAAGTCTGTTGTGAGTCCAGTGATAGCTTGTGATTCGCTCCTGCCAAAGAAAGGGCTACCATTTCCTCACGGACTCGTGAGCGGCACAGTATTTAAACAATTAGTAGTAGCTCTGAAGTAAAGGAGATGTCATTAGCTGCACCGCTGTATAAACCGCAGAGTTCAAAGTTGAAGAAAAAAGTAGCGACCGGAAAAAAGGACACCGGAAATTATGTTACTTTTTTTCTTATGATTTGAGACAGGTCTGCGAGAATTTAACGCAAAGTATTTACAGTATGTGTGTTTAGTGTGATTTGTCACATACAGTACACAGTTGTGCAGGATGCAGTCAAAACGTACGTACTTTAACTATTCCTGAGGGTGTCCATGACAAACTTGCTTATTTAATTTCGAAAAAACAGGAACTGAACAATCAATTGCATTGTAAAGTTGACACGTAACCATGTCATCTTTAAACGCTTGTATCTTTTACATTTACTATGTTTAAAAACAACACTAGTAATGGGCGGACATTTGTTCAATACGATTGATCTCGAGTATGTTCCTATCGATACACAACTAGTGCTGTACAGCAAATAAGAGATTCCAGAGGGTGCCTTTGCCCGCCATCGCACAGGTAAGAGAAGGCATCACAAGTTAAAGCTTCATCTAAAGCGTAATGCAGCTCGACAGTGCGAAGCAGTCAGGCTGGCTCATTAGGCTTCCGCAGCTTGCCGTGGTCAGGCTCGCAACTCTTGGCTTTCTCTTTCATCTCTCTGCTGCAGCCACACAAAGCCCAGCGGTCTGCTCATTAAAAGTGCCTTATTGCATTAATTCAGCCCGTCGCAGCACACTGAGCTGGACCCGCTCCACATAATACAACCTCATTTGAGTTTGTCACGAGCAAGACACCTGCTGTTTTAACACGCACAGACGCTAACAGTCCAATTGGACATGAGTTGACAACAGTTGCAATGATAAGCTGCGGCTAGAAGACATCCACCAGTGTTTCCCAGGTATCTGCTCGCCCTCACTCACAAACACATTACAGTAATCCCTCATTTATCGCAGTTAATTGGCTCCAGACCCGATCGTGACGAGTGAATTTCTGCGAAGTAGGACTCCTTATTTATAAACGGGATATTTTCATAGTTACAGTAGAGCGGCGAGAACCGGTTTACAACCGTCTAAATGCGTGTTTTAACATTATTAGAGCCCTCTAAACATGAGATAACAAGAGAAACATGAGAAACATGAGAGTGTTTTTACACCCGCATTAGTCAATATGGTAGACATAATAACAGAAAATAAGACATTTAAGACAAAAGTAAGACAAGTTTGTGTTGCTGTAAATGTGTTTCGGTGGTAGGGGCCATGAGTGGAAGGTGAACAGGAAGTGACGTTGGGGGTTCAGAGTTGAGTTTTAGCTTGGCATGGGTTTTGGCCGCCACAGTAGCATGTGTTAGGAATTACTGTGCCTGTTGTTCAAGTCTGGTGCGAACATTACAGTAACAATAGTGACACCTACTGACCAGTGTCGAAAACTACTGTAAATCACATTGCCTTTGAATGTCTTTGAATCAGTCTTCTGAATGCTTTATATAGTATGCATGTTCTACTTTTTTAAGCCATTTTTGTGCTTGAAAATGCTTAAGTGAGGCAAAAAATACATATAATTTGCTTAAATATGCATTTTTTTTAGTAATAGGCGGTATTCAACAACCAACTAGGATGATTTATTATATTTTTGAAAAACCGTGATAGTGAAGCCGCAAAATTTGCAGTGTGAAGTGGCGAGGGATTACTGTGAGGACTGTCTGTGCGAATTGTCATTGCAACTCCGTACAGTAGATGGCATCCAAACTCTGCCGAGTCAGTTCAAGTTCAAGAGAGTTTTATTGTCATGCGCATGGTAAAACAGCAGTTATACCATGCAATGAAAATCTTATTCTGTTCATTCTCCCAAGAAAAGAAGGAAAACACAAGAAAGAATAAGAACATAAGAAACATAAACACATAAACATAAATACCAATAAATTAAGCAACAACAACAGAAGAGACATTAATACAAGTAAATAATACAAATAAATAAATAAATAAATAAAGTGCTATGAGTGTGTGCGTGTGTTGCGTGCGGCGTGTGCGAGTGCTTCGTTTAGGAGCCTGATGGCCTGAGGGTAAAAGCTGTTTGCCAGCCTTGTGGTCCTGGACTTCAAACTCCTGTAGCGTCTGCCTGACGGTAGGAGTGTGAAGAATGAGTCAGGGGCACTTCAGCTTGTTTCAGGAAGGTGCCCTTCAGTTTGCAAGCCTTAGCCAACAACTAGCCTGACACCACAGTGCAAACAGATGGCCATCAAACACAACTACTGTATGTTCTTACTCACTTTAACGTGACCTGTTATTTCCAAAGGGCCCGCAAGGCATGTCGGGTACCCCTGTAGCAACTCCCCTAAATGCCACAGTATCGTAGAAACAAGACTGAATTCAAGAAATAGCTCATGGCAAAACACGGACGTGGTGTTGAAGAGGAAGGTGGTTGATCTCACTGCCACATTGTGTCTTTGGGAACTGTCACATCTCCAGTGAAGGCAAAAGAAACCTTAAATGTTCCTTTATCCCTTTCATTCGTCACTGATATGCATTCATATGCATTTTGAATTGTTATGTGCATATAAAACTATAATTGTAAAACTATAAAAACTTGTTTGGGATTTCTGGAATGGATTAATTGGATTTACATAATTTCTTATTCGGTTTGAGTCTGTTTTGGTTACAGTCGGACCTTCTGGAACGAATTAATGATGCGAACCACGGTTCCACTGCAAATCACCGAACTGGTTACCCAGGTCTGTCTCATCATTGGAGGTCTACTTAAAAACTTTATTTGTAAATAACCATCAAATTGTATGTAAATGTACATCAATTTTGACAATGCAGGCCATTGTTTTATTTAAAAAATAATATACAGTTAGAAATCCCAAAGTTTTTGGATGTTTCTGTTGCTTGTTGCGAGCGGCGACTCTTCCCACTTTGTTCGGTGGTCCTTGAACGCACCATTGTGCATGCGGCAACTTTCTCCCACACTGCACAGATAGACTGCTATACTGTATCTTTCCCCTGAACATACAGTTTCTAGAGAAAATGTCTAACTTCAGGAGGTAGAGCAGGTCATCCAGAAACTGGAAGGTTGACGGTTTGATGCTCACTCCCTCCGCCCAATCACAGCCGTTTTGTCCCCGGGCAAGGCACTTCTCCCACCTTGCCTCTCGTGCTGCCACATTACCGTCAGACTACCCCAAAGCACCTGTTACTACAGATGTAGACTACCAGCAGCGTGTGAATGAGAAGTGAATGAATAATGGCGCTTTGGGTGCCTTGAAAATCTAATCCATTATCGTTACTGTATGTGCATACATGAGGGGAGAGGCTGAAAGCTATCTTACAATGCCCAGACGTCCCAAGGCTGTTGAGTCTGAGCATGTGAAGAGGCCTCTAGCCTCGAGCAGATGATCATAGCAAATCTGTGTGGTGTTAATATATACCATGGCATATACTGTACATATGTATATTAGTTTATAATTATCACTAACATTAGTCAAATCAAATGAAATAATGGACACTAAACAGTTCATAAGTGCAATAAAAAAACATATTTTTTATTTACTGACAATATGCTGTTGTACAAGCCCAGCATCTCCATACGAGTTGAACGGTTTCAAATGTGGAGTGCTTTATGGTTTGATGAACTTCTTAACTGACTATTTCCATTATTTTGGAGAGGTGGCCCTCTGTTTGACCTTAGATGGCATTGGATGAAAAACTACTGATCTAATGGGCTAAAAAGCCCTCCCTACAGACAATGACACCTAGCAGTCAACCTTAATCAGGCTCTGGGCGTCCTACATGTGTACCCTTGAAACCTGGGGACGTTTGGCAATGCACAATGCATGGGAAGCTTGGAGGATTAATAACCCTACCCTAGTGTCTAAATCAATACTGCAACTCAATCAATGGCGTGTTTATTATAGTCCTACCTGCTGCAGCCTGCATCCAGCCACAGATCTTGTACACGGTGGAGGTGCTGAGGAGGAAGAAGAGCGAGAAGCAGCCGATGCAGGTAACCACTAGCATCATGGACATCCCGATGAAGAAGGAGGCTGCCTTGAAGGCTCTGGAGGGGATGGCGGCGAACTCGGTGAAGCTGCCCTGGCAAGCCAGCTCTCTGGAGACGCCGTCCCCGATGCAGTAGTGAAACAGGCCGAAGTAGCCTGCCTGCGGCGTGTCCACGCCATCGCCGATCCAATAGGGCTGCGAGAAGATGGTCACGTTCACGATGCCGAACAGGATGGTGAAGATGGCCCACAGGAGTCCGATGACGCGGGAGTTCCGGACGTAATTGGTCTGGTACAGTTTGGCAGCTTCTGCAGACGGTAGCATGGATGCGGCACTGGCAGGGATCATTGTATGCAATGCAGACCTAAAAAAACCGAAGAGGCGCTAAAGCTGTTTTGTCAAGGAGAGAGGAGGAGACGAGTCTACGGCCGTGCAAGTGCAGCACAGCGGCATCTGTCTGGCGCTATCATCTCATGAGGTGGCATCGTCGAAACAGGCGCTGGACCTGGTCTCGATGAAGGCTGGATGTGCCACTTGCAGGAGTCCACGATCACACTAGCCGTGTGTGCACACTCCCTCCCTGCGCGAGGCCGTCAGATGTGCCCTTGGAGCTCTCCAACGCAATAAACACCGTCAAGCTTGGTGTGCAGCAGATAGAAAGAAAAACAACAGCGAGTGGCTCTAATTGTCCGTGTTCAGAAAAAGAAAGGAGACACAGACAGGCCGATCTGGGTCGTTCAACCGAACGTTGATGACAGCATCGCCAGCCGGTCAGCGGGTGATGCTGGCAGCCAGAGAGGGAGGGGCATGGGCGGTGTGGGTCTGTGTACACAAGAACACACTTTATGAACAAGGATTCTCTACCCTCTCTGCAATGTCGGCGCACATTGATGGATGCAGTTCAAGGACACACAAGACACTTTAAAAAAATATATATCATTTTTTTTTGATTGAGGCAGACAGAGATGTTCAGCAAAATATCTATTTATTATGTATTGTTGTTATGAAGTTGCGTTTTCACTATGCTTTAAGTTAAATCAAGTCAGTAACAATTGACTACTGCACTGCAAACTACAACAACAAAAAGAAACACATACCTCTTGAAATGATGAGCAGTCATGAATGAGTGGTTGGAATCCCTTGTATCATTAATGAATGGAATTGGTTATTTGGTTCCAGACCTGACTGTGATAAGTGCATTTCCTGATGAATAGAATGTTTTGTAGTTAGAGCAGAGAAAACCTCATGACCTTTTTTAACATTAGAGCCCTCTAGACATGAAATAGAACCCCTATAGTCACCTTTACACTCATATTAGCCAATATAGTAGAAGTCGTAAATAAGACTTGTGAACATGTGCGTTGCTGTAAATGCGTTCCGGTGCTAGGGGAGCTGAGTTGGGGCAGACAGGAAGTGTTGCCAGGGGTTCAGAGTTGAGTTTAAAATTGGCGTGGGTTTCGGCCACAACAGTAGCCCGTGTAAGGAATGATTGTGCCTGTTGTGGGATCATTCAAACCTGCAATAAAAGCTTGTTGTTCTGGCGTTCAAGTTTGGTGCTTGTGTGTCTCACTGAATATTACAGTAATATTACTGACACCAGTGTAGAATGTTACATATGTGTAACTTGTATTTAAGTTAATTTAGACATTTTATGCCTGACAATGCTTAATTTAGGCAAAATATGTCAAAATTTTCTAAAATATGCATATTTTTGTTTAACAGTAGGCCACAATCAACCACAAAACAGTGTGATAAACACTCCATTTTCTTCTACTTCAAAAAAGTCTTAAATTACTGAGGAAAAGTCTGAAATGTCAAAAAAAGCACCAATTCTTCAGTGTGCTGTGCCTCCATGGCTGGAGTGACTGCCGAAAGAGTGTGACAGGCAAGATGGTGGCTGGGGAGGAGGGGGGTGTCAAAATAACCACTTCATTTCACTCCTTTTCATAGTTGTTTATTTATCTATGACAATTTTTTTTATTAAGTGAGCACTTTCATTTTGTTATTGTTTTTTTGCAAACTTTTTTTTGGTGTCACGAGCACTTTAAGGCACCAGGCAGTGAGGTTTACCAGCGTACTCTTGCATTGTTGCAGCTGTTACATGTGCACTCACTACTCTAAAGTATTTACAAGTTTCAGAAGATGCACTGTCATGAAAATAAAAATGCTGAAATGTGAGGGTTGGACACATTTCTTCCGACAAACCCTTGATAGGAGACTGCATTCTCTTTTTAAAGGCTTTGCTCACATGCAATTGTAGTTTCCATAAAATACAAGCAATCCATGACAATAGGCTCACCACGCCCCTATGAGTCACTCACTGAAGTCAAGGGCACAAGTTGCACCCGTGAGCAAAATTCGAGTCTTGGTCGAGTGCCCGTGAGTCAGTGGAACTTGTGTAAATAGGTCGTTCAGTGGAGTCCACGATGCAGCTCGGACAGGAATGGGAAAGGAGAGTCGATTTGATCTGTTGATCTGGCAAGTCTGTTTGTTTTTCCACAGGGCTAATAAATTTATTCAAATGCAGAATAACTGTTTGCATTGATGTTTATTGATTGAATTATTAACCGGGTGCCTTAATACTGTATAAGTAGAGTATAAATATAACTGTTTTATGATTAACTGAGTGAGTGATTACAAGTACTTTATAGAAATACTGCTTTCTTAAATAATTAGCTGGGTAGATGAACAACTGTTTAAGTGTGTCAAAAGTTAACTTGTAATAGTAGTGAGAGCTCACACATAGTGAAGGCCAGCCGGGACCCACAGCTGGATAGGGGAGCACAAACAAGTCAGACGCCTTGAGATAGACTGAGGAAAAGATATGTCTTGTTTATGTTAGGATAACTGTCAACAACTCAGCGGCTATCACCTGCTGACGTCACACAGCTTCGTCAAAGAATCCAGGACAAAGTTATCTTTGGAGAAACTGGCGCCAATGGTCTTAAACTTCATCTGGTGTGAGTCTTCTTTCCTTTTCTTAACTGAAGATGAACTAACACCTAAGGGGGAAGTAGGATTGGCTTAATTGATTTTCGAAAGTGGTCCTTTGGCCTTTAGTAAGTTGTGGAGAATTTCATCTCCACCAAGTAACAATTGCACAGTTTATGCATGTTTCCTGGTTTCCTTTTTCTAATTTAGCTAGCTCTAACAAGCGTGAGTAAGTGTGCAAGTTAGCAAAGATGAGTAGCTGTGAGGTCTGGACAAGTTGTTCATGAATTTTACATCTATCATAGTGAGTACACTTCTTAAACTCCATGCGTGCTGCGGGATTCTTCTCAACCTGATTCCTCGTGATCACACTGTGCTCCTTCCAAGTGGTCCATTTCATCTTGAAGTACCTGTGGGTCATTATTTTGCAATATTTGTTTGCTACGTTTTATAGTCCTGTCTGACAAAGTCTGCTGCTTGGCTGGTCACCCCGCTCCACTTTTTGATATTCCTTTTGTTTTTGTTTATAGCTGTCTGTTTTTATGTGGTGCTCATTAAATACTATTTTTGAGGCCATGTTTGCCCCAGCATCTGGTCTCCAATCTTGAACTGAATGCTACGTGTGTGTTTAGTTAGTTTCAGAACACAATAAATTCACACTGCTATACACACCTGATCAAAATGTTAAGACCAGATGAAAAATGGCAAAAGTTTGATCTTAAGGGGGTTCAAAGTAGAGCTTCAAAATGCAAAAAGAAGAAATAGAAGTGATACTAAAAAATGTTGTTGCCATCCATCCCCAAACGCTCTCAGTTGGATTTAGATCAGGGGAACACACAGGATGGTCCAAAAGGGTAAGCTTATTCCTCTGGAAGAAGCCCTTTGTCAGATGGCCATTGTGAAGTGCAGCCTTATCCTGTTGAAAAAGACAGTCATTACCACACAGACGAGGGCCTTGAGTCATGAGGGACGCCCCCCAACATCTACACATCACCAGCTGCCACTTGACGCCCCTGCACAACCTGAAGCCCCACTGAAGGATCATGATAGCGCCCCATCCACAGTGCCAAGTGGAAAACATCTCAGGTGGGATCTCCTTGTCATGCCAGTAACGCTGGAAGCCATCAGGACCGTCAAGGACGAAGAAAACTTTCTTCCACCTCTCTATGTCCCATGTTTGGTGCTCTCCTGCAAATTCCAAACAACGGCACGCCAACCTGAAATACTTCTCTCACAGATTCAAGATTCAAGATTCAAGAGAGTTTTATTGTCATGTGCATGGTAAAACAGCAGTTATACCATGCAATGAAAATCTTATTCTGTTCATTCTCCCAAGAAAAGAAAGAAAACAAATGAAAGAATAAGAACATAAGAAACATAAACACATAAACATACATACCAATAAATTAAGCAACAACAACAGAAGAGACATTAATACAAGTAAATAATACAAATAAATAAATAAATAAATAAATAAAGTGCTATGAGTGTGTGCGTGTGTTGCGTGCGGCAAGTGCGAGTGCTTCGTTGAGGAGCCATATGCCGACTAGACTGCACTTGGCACCAGTAACAACCTTCATTTGAGCCGGGGATGGTCCTGTGTCTTGACGGACAGGCAATCGGATCCTCCTACTCAGGGCCGGTGACATTTACCACTTGACTTTTTTGTTCCATAACCTCAGGATCTTTTAAGAAGTTTAAAATGACTGTCTCACTGCGACCGATCTGGGCATCAATGTTGAGAGGCCTTGCTTATGCAGCTCAAAGAGAGAAAGCTTTTTCGCCTTTGCCAGCAAGAGATCACGACAGCGTGAATACCTGAAAATGACATCGAATCCACAATTTTGCTGTGGTTCTAATCATTTGATCAGCTAATGAAGAGCCTATTTCACTTTAGCACACAATAAATTGTGCACGAAAATGTTTTTTGTCTCACTCCCATTTGTTCTTTTTATATTTCGTTGATGAATAAGGTTCCTGCTTTGTGGAAATGCACTTATCACGGTTGGGTCTAGAACCAATTAACCACAATCAACGAGGGATTGCTGTAATTTGTTTTGTCTTAAAAAATATTTTCCAAAAACGGGTCTTGATATCTTCAGGGTCGTTTTGTATTTGGGCCAGTGTGGTAGCATTTGCCATGACAAGGCTATTTTTAGATTGCATATTCAGCAGTGAGTACTATAAATCAATCAGTGCAGAGTTACGCTACAGTTACAGAAGACATCATTTTCAGCATTTTGCACGATGGAATTTTAAATTAAACTGCGATAGAAGCGAAGACTTTTATCTTTATTTCTATGGGGTTTAACACACGTGTCAAGCGACTATTTAATTGGGAATTACAGACATTTTAAACCAAAAGCCCGAGTCAGCTGCATTGTCCTCATTTTGCTCCCTCGATTGCTGTAATGCCTGCCTCCCATGGATTAACATTCGGATTTACAGGGAGAGTTCAAGCACAGATGGATTGGGAGTCTTTTTATCTGCAATTTCCCACGTTTATTTCAAAGAACGCTGGTGGAAAAAGCCACATACTGTATCTTCAGGAAAAGTATGCACATTTGCACATCAACAATACATGAGCGTGATTGTTGTATATGTATGAGCCACATCCACAACTCAGAGGTACTGGCAAACAGTTAATATTTGATACAGCTATACCAGAGCCACTGAAAAAGAAAATGGACACCGTTATGAGTCTTTCTGATGTGAGTTAACTGCAATACAGTCGGCCATGGAACTTTGTGAAATGTATCCAAATTGGCTGAAAAAAAACTTGAATGTTTTGTCGCGTAATCTCATATAATAGTACCATTTCACGACATTTTATTGGTTGAGCTTAGCAGTGTTTGATTTGGCTTAGTGGAACTGTTTTGGACTTTAGTGAATATTAATATATATTACGAAAAACAACACAAGGGTCCTCCTTGGCAATGAACTGCTTACAGATTATCCTCTGGAATTTGACACATTTGCATTAAGCACGTATTAGCTGTTGTAAAATACAGAAAATACTATCGCTTTTACAGCAGCACAAAATTACTCACAGCATTAATATTCTTTGGAAGGGGGGGAAGCCTCCAATAATGTGATTAGCAACATGTTTTCCCCTCTATCTTATGAATGCTACATGTTCACTGATCTGTACTAATAAATCTGGATGGCTCATAGTCTGAAGCCAAAGAGACGCCATCTTACTACTCACATCTCGACTACGTTGGCACAGCGTACATAGTGTACAGAGCAGATCAGGAGGCTCGCAGAACATCTATATTTTAAATTAAAAAGCGGGGAGATTCTCCCATTCCTTCAAGTAACGCAACCTTCGTCCCTTAAAAACCATTTGATACGTTATTCTCTATCTTTTGGCTATATTAAATGTACTTTTTCCCCTTCCAATTCTCATTGCCTTTGGGACAAAATTCTACCTTGCACCCTGGCTCAGCACTCCCCTATAGCAATGATAGTTTTACTCCTCTAGAAAGAGATTTTCATTTGAACTGCATATCCCATCCCTTTTTTCCACTAAAATCCATGGTCATGATCCTTTACTTTTTATTTTTACTTTCATACAATTCACTATGCTCTCGTCTGTACAAAATATGAATCATAAAAGAGAGTGACTTTGGACACGTTTTAAAATCATTTAACATTTTGCTGATTTTTTTCTGATTTTTTGTTTGTGTTATGAAATAGAAATGATATAGAAATATATTTTAACAAAAACCACAGGAATAATATGTAATATAATATGTAATAATATATAAACATTGTCTCCATATGGGGGTTCATTTGAAATTTGGCTAAACAAAAAAAACAACAAAAGAAAAAAACGTATTTTTTAATATTTGCAAGCAACCGCAAATTATTTAGTAGTCTAGTTGCGGTTGTTTGTTTCCATATCCCCCACAGCCTCCTATGTAAAGCCGTCATGACTCAGGTATGGTATGATAGACAGAATTTTAAAAAATGATCATATCCGAGTCCTTATGACTAAGCTCAAGCACACCTGTTGTGCGAGGTTAGCCTGAAGACTAACCTTGCATTTAGTGTGAGTGGGTAACAAACTAACAACAGACTTAACAACTCACTAGTTCTTCCATAAGTCATTGTTCGAGAAGTGTTTCTTGAGAGTGGCAATATGGCGGCCGTTTGCCTTCACAAGTCATCGCCAATGAGATATCCAGACATATTATACAGATCAGTGTACATGTTTAAGTACATACTGACCCTGAGTTTCTCCTGGGGATTATTACCCAATCAGGACAAACCAACAATTATCTGGCCCCGCCCTATTTTGCCTTATCAACCTATCACAGGTCTTTTCTCACACCTGATTCTTGATTGGCACCAAACAAGCAAAAAGCGAAAGGCATGACGCGATTGAAGTTGACGGACCTGACATTTGAGTAAACCTGACTATTGATAAAGTGCAGATATAATTCGTGGTTACTGAAATGAACGTTGGGAACGTTTGACTCTTGGTATGGTAATGATACTTTTTCAAGTATCAAGTATAGGCTTTTTCACGAAGATATTAGGTAAACAAAACCAATATGGATATCAACAACCTTATTTGTCAACAATGTATGGTCATTCTTTTAAAAAAATGTATTGCATCAGCCCAGCAGAGGGCGGTGTAGGCTAACATTAAACTAAGGCCAAACTGACTCACCCGCACTGACAGATTTACAGTATTGTATATTTCATGGAGAAAAGTTTGAGAACACCCCTTTTAATGTATTAATTGGTCTCGCTGATTTAGCAGCGTGTTTTTCCCAGAATTGTGGAAGCTGTGAGGGATCCCAAGTTCCAAATCCGTCTCAGTTAGTGCACTTCTATACTTGCCATTTTGAGTGTGCATTTGTCTTTTATTAATCCGATGCCCTAAATCTTCAGGTCAAATACATTTTGCTGCCAAAGTTCAATAAGCAGATTACTTTAAATTAAGACGGTCTGGGACGACCTGCATCCAATTAAATGTGGCGCAGTCTAGAAGTTTGAAATTGCATTGCTTGACAAACAGGAGGATAATGGATGGGGGCCTAGGATTTTGTGCTATGCTCCTGAATACTAGTCGCTAACATAGATGAATTAATAATTGCTGTTTTTTTGAGAGACGATGGTCCATTTTTAGTCAAAACATGTTGAAATTCAAGCGATATGTAGTCGTCTGGCCACTAGGCAGCAGTAATGTTACATGGGTGAGACATTCCATCCTTATCACATTACCATACCTTGCATTCGACGTAGCCAGCCATGCATGCAGAGTGAAGAAAGGTTCTCCTCTCGTTCCATGTGGAAGTGGTAAGTTTGTGGTTTCTTAGTTTGTCCTTCTTCCCCACTTTGTTTGAAACCCTTTCTCAAGTTTAGAAGAAATACATTTGAGGCTACCAAGCTCGCTAGCTTGCTCGCCAGCGGCTGTGTAGAGTTTCTGTAGCATCAGCAACACTTGTGCAGAATCAGTTGTAAACAATTATCGGCGTGAAAAGGCGGTTGTAGCGGTCTTATTTCATGTCTTCAGCACTCTAATAATGTTAAACGCATTTAGAGAGTGATAAACAGGTTTTCTTTGCTTTAACTATGAAACTATTCTATTTATTAACACTGAATCCTATATTGCAGAAATTCATTTCTCGGTCGGGTCTGGAAGCAATTACCAGCTATAAATGAGGCACGACTGTAAAATAGTTATAATTTTAGTATCAGTTCAGTAAAATTGCCGTTACATTTGTTGGCATTCACTGACAGCTGAGCCTGTCACGATAATCGATAATTCTATTCATTGAACGATTAACAAAAACCAGTCGACAATTATGACGTCCTCGATAAATTGACATGTGCATGTATGCGTGAGTTTGCTGGATGACAAGAGGCTTCTCCCTGCATCTGTCTGTGTGAATTGATTGTTTAGTGGAATGAACGGAGATAGCGGGCTCATATCTCATTCAGCCTCTTTGTGGAGGCGGGACTATTAGCTACTATCCTAGCAGCAGTTTACTTTGTGAGCCAGTATACGCTAACAGGAATGACGGCACAAAAGTGAATACCACAGCCACAGTGTAGGAATATTTTTGGTTTTAAACAGAATGAACACGGTGTGAACACAGTTCTCAAATGGAACTACCGATGGAGGTGCTCGGGCAGCGCCACCTCCGTCCTGACAGTCAACGTTTACAGAGGCCTTTGGTCTGCAAATATAAACAAAACAGTGCAAAATGGTGCACGCCCACAGAGTAGATAGTGTCGCTGGCTACATTGCAAAAACATACAAACAAGCGACTTGTGTGTTAAGCTGATGTCTCACGCAGGTACACCAGGCGTGAGTGCCATCTCGTGGTTCAAATGTGACTGACACCTCATGACTAAAATGAATGAAGAAATGGTCTCAAAAAATGTTGCCGATAATATTGAATATCAGCGATAATTTGTAGCTCGGTTATCAACCAGTAAAATTTGTTGTCGTGACAGGCCTACTGACAGTGTCTGCGCCGTTCCCAAGTCTGGTACACAATGCTAATGAAAATCATCAACATTGGGCATTGCTGTGGAATTGGATAGTGTTGTCCATTTAATATCTGCATCATTTTATTTTGTTGAGCAAAGTGTCTTCCATTTGGGCATTTGGCCGTTTCCTCGTGACGCCCACTAACTGGGCGTGACATTAATTGCGTTTGGTCAAGCTTAATTTTAGAAAAGGGAAGTGGACAAAGCTGCAAAGCTCAACTGGCCAGTGTTTGCCAGGCTGGAGATTTCAGAGGCTGTGTTGGGACTGAGGAGGACGGCAAAAGAATGGTTGGTCGAGGATGAGAGAGGTTTGCCTCCGTGACTTTAGGGATGAAAGACAGGCCTGTCCGCATACTGTGTGTGTGTGTTTGGGTGAGTGAATGCCAAAGAGAGAAGGCCTGCATGTGTTGAGATAAGTGTGGTTTGTTGCTTGTTTCTGGGGCTCATAAATGTGTATGTGCACGTGTTGATAATTGTTTGTGGCTAGTGGAAGTGCCACAAGTTAGCTGAGCAATGCTGACATGCAGCAGCACTTTTCTCTTAAACGCCACTCTAAACTTCAGCGTTACAGATGCCATGTCTGCTGTGAGGCTGTGTGTGGTTAATGTGTTTCCCATAACACGCGGTGGTTTTAGCCATAGTAAGTGTCATTACAGACACTTGTTTGTTCTGCTCAATGGCTTCACTGCACATCCTGAAATACAGCCTGGAGCTCTGCCAACGATCCATTACTCAGCTATAGGTGTGGAAGCATTGTTACGTTGTTGTGTCTGATGCAGTATATGACCTCTATGACTTGGGACCAGTGCAGAAAGAAAAAAAAAGGTGGATAAAGTGCACCACAGTGCTTGTTGGAGCCACAGACTCTGCCAGAGACAGACGTGATAATATCTGAGAATAGTATGAACTTGTGGGACAATAAACATTTCAAAATGCATCTGCAGTGTTTTGTGACTCAGTTAAATAAGTGTTTGTCCAGTTGTATTTTTTTCATCCATCGTCTATTCCGCTTATCCTCACAAGGGTTGCGGGTATGCTGGAGCCTATCCCAGCTGACTTGGGGCGAGAGGCAGGGTACACCCTGGACTTGTCACCAGCCAATCACAGGGCACATAAACAACCATTCACATTCATACCTATGGACAATTTAGAGTCTCCAATGAAGCTAACATGCATGTTTTTGGAACAACTTGGTGTCTGAAAGGCTGTAGAAAGTCGGGGCGTTTTCGGTCCGTTTGTTCCCCATTTGGTGCTTAATTTTCCTTTTTTGTGGCGGTGACTCCCACAACAACACACAAACGCTCCCTTGCATGCATCGTCACAAATCTGACACTAAAGCTCAGGATGTCAAGAAGCCTCATAATTATGTATTTTCATTGTAATGAAACGGGCTTTTTCCAAAATGCCCCTGTTTTCCCCCCTCTGGTGCGTTTCATGTACCACCGCGGATCAAACAGAGCTTGTGCCAATACTTTTTTTTTTCTATAACAAAAGATGAAAACAGCCAAATGAAAGCTGGAGAGAGTGCAAAATCAACACACTGAGCTTGTATTGGTTGATGATGGTCTTGTGGTTTGTGTAGAATCTGCTGAACGGAGCAAAGTCAGGTAAGTAATAACACGTTTGTTTGTTCGAAATTCAACAGATCTTGGCGTGGCCAAACTGCCATGACATGAACCAGTTTGGTCGATGTTGATTGCTTTTTTTTAAGGATGGGGATGAATGAAAAGTCTGCCTCAGCTTTCCCAGTTCTGCTACGCTGCTGTCTCTCTGGTTCATATGTTTACATGCCCTCATTAGAGCAATAATGCTCGGTGTCACACTAATGAGCCTTGTAACATCTTGTGCAGCATGCGTGTGCTTGGGTATGTGAATAAGCTTTATTAATACTAATGAGAATAAACAAACATTGGTGGTCCGTGTTTCCTACAGGTCTGCAGTTTAAGTGTGGTGGTGGTTTGCAGGGAGGAACTAGATCATGTCATTGTCTAATTAGCATAGTTTTGTGTGTGGACAGGTAAAACGAAGCAAACAAAGAAAAACCTTATTTAACAAGCAAAAATGAACTTATTGACTGATTGAGGCTGGTGCTTTCAGTGTGTGCTGATGGTGAGATAAATTTGAAGCTAACGTACGCGCCGCCGTACAATATCTCTGGTCGTGTCCGGGGGAGTTGCTGCTGGAGTACCCAGCATGCCTAGTGGGTACTTTGGTTGGTTTTGCTACCTCTTTGCTTTCCCCTCTGCATTGCAGTGCCCTGTTTTGGTCATTCCTGGTGCTGCCTTCTGTTCTTCAGGCCTTCACCAGCCTGCTGTTTGCCACATGCTGATGCTGCACTGTCTTCACGTTACTCGTCGTGCTCCTTGCCTTACTTGGCTTTATTTGCTCGTAATTTATGCCTTGCATTTTGTTTGGACTTGCTGTGTTTGTGGCTTCGCTGTTAAATTTTTATTTATTTTTTTTATTTGCCCCTGCTGCAACCTTATATTGCGGCCACCTTTTGTTCATCTTTTTATATTTCACGTTTTACAGGCTTTTTAAAAAATTAGTATTATTTTTTTACACCACATGGCTGCGCTGTCCTTGTAACTCTTTAAGTAACAGTTAAAGCTACCTGTTTGTTAGGCATGAACAGTTATTAGTTCAGCTGGTTGTGGAGGCCATGTTGGCTAAAACAGGAATAAATGAGTGATGTCTTTCTCCAACAGGCCTTCTCAGCAGAATTTATTTACATTCTATTAAGAAACATTGATATACAATAGTTTGTCAATGTCACATTCCCCAAGAATAATTTCCAACAATAAGGCGCAATAATAAGTTTAATAATAATAATAATAATAATGTTCTTTCATAGTGCATATTCAAGTACGTATTAAACAGGCTAGCATATTGTTCCTAATGTATTAGGCACTGAGTGAAAATCTATGCTGCATTTCCTCACGGGGGTGTGCTTGAGCCTATCCCAGCTGACTTTGCGTGAGAGGCGGGCCACACCCTGGACTGGTCACCAGCCAAAAGTGACAGTCATTCACACTCACGTTCATATTCTGAGTCTCTAATTGACCTAACATGCATAATTTTGTGGGTGTGTGGGAGGAAACCGAAGTACCCGGAGACGGCCCACGCACTCACGTGGAGAACATGAAAACTCCACACAGAGTAGCCCAAACGGAACCCAGATCTTTCCCAATCTCCTGACTGTGTGGCCAACATACTAACCACTAGGCCACCATGCGGCTGAGTGAATATCTATGTGCAAGAAACGGCAGACTTAGAAAAGGTTGTTTTTTCCCCCGAAGTGCTTAACATCACCTTATTAATAAAATATACATCTATATAACCATTCACAAAACATATAATTAGTGTCACATCTAAGTTATTGTATACGCAAACAACTGTAGGCTATTGTACTGTAGACCAAAAGTAACCATACATTTTGTGTGGATCAGACATTTTCGATCACTGTGCACCTTACTTTTGGTAAGAGGCTCCTTCACCTGGCTTGTCTGAATCCGTGTCTGCTCGTCCTGCCTTGGGCTTTGTGCAGCCAATGAAGCTTAGACACTGTTGTTTTGGATTGGGTGAGCTCAGCTCAGTCTATTTATCCTGGATGTCTGAATCCTACTTTTGTGCAACGGGCCCCACCTTTGACTTTGGGAAACAATGATGGACATTTTTGCCAACTTCATTTAAACAACAAGCTTCAGATTTATCGACTAAGGACATAATTGTTAGTTGCAGCCCTAATTTGCAGTGCGTCATAGTGCTGTTGAGCTGTGACAGTCAGCCAATAAAAATGTGCATTTGAGAAATACAGTGCATTTCTTTCTGTGAATTTAGGGTGCTTCCTGCACACAATCTGTACACCCAGGTTACTCATATTTTTTGGTAGATTTAATTTATGCAAAGAGGGCACACACACACACACACACACACACACACTCACTCGTATGGTGTTATATAGTTGTTAAATGCAGTGTTTTTATCTGCCAAAGAGAAGTACACATGAGTTGTTTTGAACTGGACATACCATGTGCATTGACTGGCGACCCCGCTCCTTGCCCAAATTCAACTGGGATAGGCTCCATTTCCCGTGACCCTGACCAGGGATTAGGGTTAGAAAAGAAATTAAGCCATGAGTCCATAACTACTCTATATACCTACTACAAAGCTCACAGCATGGGAATGAGCATTCTGCTGTCAGGCATTCATTAAAATAACTGGTAATGATGCATTTGAGTTTTGGCATTTAAACATCAACATGAAACGTTTTCTAACAACCCACTAGGTGGCACCCTGAGAGAAGCCTAGGTTACCTCCATAAGCATGAGAAGCTTTGCTGTGTACGTGCAGTATGTGCAACTTTTTTTTTTAATAAAATCATACTCATGCATAAATCTTTTATATTAGATGTCCTGGTGTCTTCAGTCATCAGACGTGATGTTGAGTGTCTCCATATTTTGGTTTGCCAAACATGACCACCTTGGCCCTTGCAATGGTGATGTTGAACCTTAAAACGGGGATGAGCAGCAGTGACAAATGCCTTTTTGAGCTATGAATGTGTGTGTGTGTTTTTTTTTTTAAACAGTGCACTGAGGTGATGAGTTGCGTGTGCTATGAATGTTTGCCTTTGTGACTGAGACAGACCAGGTTAGGTTTGCTGTGCGTGACTTTGAACAGGTCACTGAGCTGCCTGCAGTGTGTAGCGTACACATGAACCAAGACAATAATGCTGGAAATGTTTCTCTCCGTGCTGGACCACCTTCGTCTTGCTTACATAAATGTCTGCGGTCTTCATTTTGGAATATTACTAACCTGTAACTCTCTTTTCCTCTCCAGTGTCCATAACCGTCACCTTTTATGTCGCACCACGCTGGCTCTCTTTTCTTAACAAACCTTTCTCTCATTCATTATTGAGACTTGTTTTTTTTTTCAGCCTCAGAATAAAGAAGGGCACGGATCTTTTGAATATTTAATATTGCCTATGAAAAATGGAGCATGAGTCATTTTCAACAATATGAACTGGTAAAAATTTTGCAAGTCAGTAGATGGGAGTTCTGTGTCAGATAAAAAGTGAGCAAAAATTGTGTACCGTAATTGGCCATGATGCATGGGAATGCTTCTTTTCTATACGCTCTGTGTCAGACAAAAAGTCAGCAAAAATATGACAAGTTAAACAAATGTTAACAAATCAGGAGTCTGATTCGACAATCAACCTCGCAGTCGAATCGTATGAAAATATCATGTGATCAAGATTATACCATTCTTTTTTTTTTTTTTGCTGTTGTCCTGTCCAGCCATTAAGGCAGATAGTATTATTGATCTTAATTCCCCCATTGTGCTCAATAGATTTACTTTGCCAGGGAAAAGTGTGACATACACTTCCCCTGTTATACAGAATTTATTTGACTTTGATGTTTTGTTATGATGTAAATTTGGAGCGGCCAGACCGGAGCTGGAGGAGGGGATAGAGAAGAAGAGAAAACAGGAAGGGGGCAGGGGTGCAGGGATAAGATGGGGGCAAAAAAGACAAGGACAACAGCAGCAACAACAATTGTGACAACAATAACAAAACAACAGAAACAAACATCAGCAAATGTCTGTGATGACTATAAAGACCCTGACGGAAAGGACAAAATATCAACAACCAAGATGACAATACTGCATTGAAACAGTCACACATAATAGTAGTCATGAAATGATGAACTATGATAGTGATCACAATGATAATACTGCATTGAAACAGTCACACATAATAGTAGTAATGAAATGATGAACTATGATAGTGATCACAATGATAATACTGCATTGAAACAGTCACACATAATAGTAGTAATGAAATGATGAACTATGATAGTGATCACAATGATAATACTGCATTGAAACAGTCACACATAATAGTAGTAATGAAATGATGAACTATGATAGTGATCACAATGATAATACTGCATTGAAACAGTCACACATAATAGTAGTAATGAAATGATGAACTATGATAGTGATCACAATGATAATACTGCATTGAAACAGTCACACGTAATAGTAGTAATGAAATGATGAACTATGACAGTGATCACAATGATAATACTGCATTGAAACAGTCACACATAATAGTAGTCATGAAATGATGAACTATGATAGTGATCACAATGATGATACTGCATTGAAACAGTCACACATAATAGTAGTAATGAAATGATGAACTATGATAGTGATCACAATGATAATTACTGTAATGCACATCATTGTAAAAACTATAGTCATACAGCTGATATCACCGTCGCTGTAATAAAACCAACAACATAATAACACCTTGGTTAACTCAGTGGGTAATGTGGGGAAGTACGTATGTACTGTGAGTGTGCATATGTACGTGTGTGCAAGTCTACATGTATATAAAAGTGTGCGAGTGTGTGAGCGTGCAACCGTCACTGAGAATGCATGAAAGGAGAGGGGCTGCCCTCCACCACCAGCAAGCTCCAGCCCCACATTGCAAAGCCAAGCCCCGACCGCCAGAAAGCCACCGGACCCACAGGGGCAGGCAGTGCAAAGATCAGCCCCCCAAGAGTCAACCCACAGAGCCATCCCACCCCAGGAAGACCAGCAAGGGGCCGCAGAGAGGAAATCCCAACCAGAAACAGGGCACTGGCAGGCCGGAGGACAGCCAACCCCGAAGACCGGCGAAAGATCACATCCCACAAAGACATCCCACGCACCAGCAGGCCCAGAGACCCCTCTGCAACTGGCGGAAGCGCCCTGACCAGGGATGAAGGAGGCACGCCCCCCCCACCAAAGGTGCTGAGGTGAGCGATGGTCGTCAGCATTGATGGACTGATTGGCACATTATGGTTACTAAAAAAAAAATCATCTAATTCCTCAGTCAAAATGAAGGACCGCCCCTGCTCCATAGACCACCAGTGAAGCTCAGCTTCCCCAGGAAATAACATTTTTGTCATTTATCCAATCAGGCAGGGTCTGCCTTTCTCATTCTGAGCTTCCCTGAGCTGAAGCTACTGCTTCAATGGAGATTTACCAAAGCGTCCGTGCTGCTGCCAAGAGAAGAGCGCTCAGAGAGCAAACTCAAAAACTCACTCAACATACTTGCAAAACGAAGTGCATTCGGGCTCAATTTTAATGCAATTTGAAGTCTACACATATGACCAATTATTTGATAAAATTTAAAAGGGGAAGGTCAGCATCCCTTGTAGTTAATGAGCAATCACCACTGATTTACAGACAGTCCCCTTACAATGAGTTAATGAACAAGGGCCAACAGGTACTGTAATCTATTGTCGCATTACAAATGTATTCCTCGGGGGGCCGCCACACCTACAGTAAGTGAATGTATGGGAAACACTGCTCAACGATGTCCATCTGACCCGCGTACTAAGGCTGGACGATACTGCAAAGGTGAGCAGCATGACTCAAGTGCAGTGCAAATACTATACGCAGTAGTAAAGCGCTTTGAGTGCCTTGGAGGTGGAAAAGCGCTATACAAGTGAAAGACCATTGACCATTTAGTAGAGTTTCACTAAAGATGCAACAGGCTGTTCTTACACTCAGCTTCATCCAACTCTCTTTAAAAAGCTTCATATTTGATCCATACAGCCGAGCTCCAAGTGGGGGAAGAAGCAGGAAATGATCAATAGCCCGAGGACTTCAGATATTCATGCCGTAAGCCAGGAGCATGCAATTAATATTTATGCGCTCATTTAGATGTTTGTGTCTGCAAATATGCCATAGCGTGTCACTGCTTGTAAATATGACCAAAATATATGTAATACAATGCATCTGGATGCATTAAAACCTTGTATAACATGCTTGCACACATTTTGGATGGATGGTTTCCCACAGGACTGCAATGTATCTGTGGCACTGGGTTGGAGGGGCGTCAGGTGGTTGACACCATTGTCTAATTTGCATAATTGGCTAGGATTTAAACCCCAGTGTTTGTGTGTGGACAGGTAAAAGTGAGCTTCTGGTTTGTGTTATATGCAATTACACTTGTAATGTTTGTAAACCTTATTTAACAACTGAACATGAAGTCAAAAACATGCTGATTTGTGATAACGTACACGTTCAAGTCAGCTGTAGTATGTGTTGGGGCGCAAGGGTGACCACGCTATCCTTCTCTGGCAATCCAATTTTAATTGTGGCCGGCCACCACAAAGAAATACATGTGTGGGAAACATAGACGGCTCAATTTATGGCCAAATGCACCTGAGAGATTTTTCATGTTTGGTCCGTTAGTGAAGAACAATGGTACCAATAAAATGACACTTCAAATTGTCAGTGTACTATTATACTGTATATGGCGATGCACTCAAGGTATTTTTGTACTGCAGTAAATGTCTTTCAGTGAGCTCTAAATAAATGACGATGGTAGTTTTTTTTTTTTATAGTTTTTTTTGTTTAGTTTTTTTATGTTACAGGTAATCATGTTCTTGCAATTTGTTTTTCATGCAAGTGGCAATCTAGCCTTGGGTTTCACAGCAGGACCACGTTTGATGTAGACCTGATAGGCAGGAGGGAGCATGAAGGACCTCATCTACAGGTAGGCCTACAATGGAAAGCAGAAATGTACATCAACATTTTTTCCTCATCTGAAATTAAATCAGGTTAACCCTGTCCTGTTTTGAGGTCTTTTAGTATTTCCAAAGTGATTTCTATTTCCTGTGTGCTGCAATTATGAGGTTTTCTTTAATAACTTTTTTCAAAGTCGAAAGTTTACATACACAAAGATGACTTGTCTTTAAACAAAGTGGGGAAAGCTCACGAGTGTCTTCATCACGTACACAAGAATGAACAGACAACAGCGCACGAGGATACGGCGGGAGACAAATAACACCGAGTGATTTGTGAGGTCTGATTTTTCCGTTTTTTTCCCAAATAGGCATTTTTGTGATGCAAATGTTCTCTCTTTTGATCGCATATTGCTTTGAGGAGGCAAACTCCTTACTTGTATAGCCCCAGCGACTACCTGGAATTATGTTCTTTATCACCAAGATCTGACCAGAACTGGACTTAGGAGACCGAGTGGGGGAGTAAGTCGCTGTTGACGGACTACACTGCTGATGGGGACGTCTTACAACTTCATGTCAAAAAATCCCAACTATCCCTTTTAAGTAAAGAGTTTGGCTTCTCAAAACAATAGGCATTCGAAAGAGTCACAAAAATGCCTCCTGAAAAAAATCGCTGGGCTTTTACTTTCTCTGACGACGTATTAATGGGCACTATCGGTTGTCCATTGTTTATGTGTATAAGATCCGCCGCGAGTGTTGCAGCCATCTTGTTTATGTATTTGTTCCACAGCGGATGAAGACACGAGGGTCGCAGCCATGGCAGACCCACCAGACTTGATTGCCAGAATACCAGGCTTTCATTTCATTGTAGGTTTGAATTATTTCACAACAGGCACAATCATCCCGAACACGTGCTAGTGTTATGCCAGTAACACACGCCAAGCTAAAACTCAACCGCCACTCGGCTCCCTTACGACTGGAGCATGAGTCCTGTTTTTTTCTTATGTCTTAATTTCTCTTATGTCTTTGTCTTTTCTCTTTGTCTCCTACATTGGGTAATATGAGTGTAAAGGTGACTATAGCGGCGCTATTATATTTCTAGAAGGCTCTGATCGTGTTAAAAACCGTATTTAGAAGTTTGTAAACAGGTCGTCAGTGCTCTAACGCCGAAAATATTCCAATTATAAATATGGAATCAGACTTCGGACGTTAACTCATCAGGGCCTGGTCTGGAACCAGAATAATCACTAAGCAGCGTGAAACTGGCAGCAGCTAGTAGTGTCTAGTGCAATCAGGGGTTTCCTGTTCAGTGTACAGTAAGCTTCAAAATAAAAGCATTGGAGTGTTACTTGGGTCCTACCACAGTCAAGAAATGAACCCAAACATCTCAGCTTGTACAAAAGATGTATAAGCTTGTACAAAAGATGTATAAGCTTTAGAAGCATACAACAGAATGACTCCAGCAACTCTGTTAGTATAAAATATCAAAATAAAAATATGTACAAATGGAGGAACAAACTGTCATGGGATCAAAGATCCTTCTTCACCCTTTCTTTTTCATTTCACTGGCAAAAGTCCAAAAATGTGCAATGGCCATTTTCAGTTTCAGTTTTGTTTATGTCGACAACCGCTTATGTCGCTGCCCATTAGCCAGCCCGAGGGGCAAAGACATGTTATGGAATGACAAGGTGACGTTTATTAGATGTTCAGTCAAGCTGCTCTGGTGTCATCTGGAGGCTGCTCACATGCTATCTGCTGCTGAATACCGACCAATTTTATTTACTCACCGCTTGGGCATAGCACAGTATTGATCACCATCTTTGCTCTGTTTTTTATGTAAATGAAATGAAAAGTTCAATGTAGCCCAGAAATGATTTTACAGTGTGTGAAGCGAGCAGGTGTTGCATACGTGGGTTTCATCTGTACATGTACAATATGCAGAATGTATAGCCCACGGCAATAACCAGAAATAGAAGCAACAGCCTGTCAATGAACTGTCAAGAGAACAAGGAGCAAGTAGTTCAAATGAGGAGGAGGAGGAGGAGGAACCGAGCAGGAGCATTTAATGAGAGAAGGACTGAACCTCTGAAATACCTCCATAACAACAGGAGGGAAACAAGCCATAATTCATGATCATATCTGACAAAGGTGAATGTCTTCAGTCTTCCTTTAAATGCCATTCTGCTCCTCTCCAAACAAGATGAAGTTTTAATAAGGAATTGATTTTTTTTTTTTTTTTTAAAGAGTGACCTTCTGACCTCATTGCTCATTGGAGGCGTAGCAGAAGATGGTCCTCATCTCCACAAATCGATGCAGCAGACCTTCATAACCCCCCCCCCATGGCTGATTTCAGGGGCCCAAATGTGCCATTAATGTGTCATTGAGTACATGTCATCGCCCGAGGCGACAGGATGTTCCTCACCCGGCCCCCCGTCGGATGAGAGGGTGGGGAGAGGCATTTCCCCCCAATTCTGTGAAATGGTGCAGAAAACAAGAGAAGAAAGGACACGCCTCCCAGTGTCTATCAATCCTGTGTGTGCAACATTGACCTCCTGCGAAACTTCATCTCGCTGCGCTCATCTGTCAGTGAATGGTAAAGGAGGTAAAAGAGGAGGGGGTGGTATTGGACAAGCAGCCTCTCCCCTCCCTTCTTGGATGCATAATTCAGTGTTTCTCTCACAACAGCCTGCCTTTCGAAGGGCTGAGCTCCCCCAGCCATGAGGTTGGCAGTCTGTTCGTATGAAAGAGGCTCAGCAGCCACTCTGTTGTTCCTTCAGGCTTTCTGGCTCCACACGTTCCCAGTCATACTAGCATGATTTATTCTGCCTGTTCATCCATGGCGTGGGGCTCGGACCCCAGTGGACGAGTTGGAAACCATTTTTGTCCCTGTCAGAATCCAGTTGCAAATTTGGCATAAGAGATGTGCCAGCATCACTGTGGGCTGTCGCAGTGACACTGCAGGAGCTTGGCCTGGCCTGGTGCTGAGTTTACTGCTCCTGAGAGGCTGCTGCCGGGCCACCGAGCAGCGGCCCTGCTTTGGCCTCAATAACCAACCAAGGAAGGAAACGCAGAGGGCACAGCCTGGCCAGCTAAATTTGGAGGCACAGGGAGATTCGGTCACTTCAAATTAAAGGCATTATTTTCAGTATAAAGTACAGTCGTGGTTTTTCAGAAATATATGAATGAATAAATCATGCTGTTTTGTCGTTGAAGTCGTAAAAAAAAGCATATTTAAGCAAATTTAATGTATCTTTTTTGATACAAAAAAATGAATAGATGAACATAAATACAAATATGATGCTTTCAGAAGATGCATGTGATGATATGTAGTATTCTACAATGGACACTAGGTGTCAGTAATATTACTGTAGTGTTCGGTGAAACACATAAGCAACAGACTTGATTGCCGGACCAATAGGTTTTTATTGCAGGTTTGAATGAGCTCACGGCAGGCACAATAACCCCTAACATGGGCTACCTTTGTGACCGTAACTCAAGCTAAAACCCAACTCTGAACCTCCAGTGTCACTTCCTGTCCTCCCCACACTCAGCTGCCACACATTTACAGCAACGCACTTGAGCATGAGTCTTATTTGTGTCTTACATGGCTCATTTTCTCTTATTATACAATACTGGGTAATACAAGTTTAAAGTTGACTATAGGGGTGTGATTCCTGTCTCACTTTACACTAAGGTACACAAAAATACAGTAATTATACTGAGGAACTAATGAGTAGTGGTTAGGGTTAGGTAAGTTCGTTCCTCATTAACTGGTGTAAATTTGTGTACCTTTTTCATTTTGTGTCACCGTTCATGTCAAGAGGGCTCTAATAATGCTAAAAACTTTATTTAGAAGGTTGTAAACAGGATTTCTTTGCATTAACTACACAAATATTCTGTTTATAAACAAGGAATCCTACTTCATGGAAATTCACTGATTACGGTCGAGTCTGCAACCAATTAACCGAGATGAAGGAGGAATTACTGTAGTTGTCCTATACAGAGAGAAGGTCCCAAACACTTTGGCTATGGTGTTTCCCAATCCAGTTTCACATTGAATTTTTTCTGACGTAGTTGTGCCCTTACTCAGTCAGACAACAGAAATGTTTGTGTGACAGGATGGATGCATGTCCAAGTGTGCCGATTGTCTTCTTTTTCATTTGTTGTTCTACCATCTGTGCCTTTTTTTTTTTTAGACTGTTCAACACTTTACAAGAAGGTACACAAAAATACAGTAGTTACTGAGGTACTAATGAAGAACTCACGAGTAACTAATGAGTAGTGGTTAGGGTTAGGTAGGTTTGTTCCTCATAAACAACTGTAATTTTGTGTACCTTTCATTGTGAAGTGTGACCGTTCCACAATAGTAAGTCTCCTGAAATAGTGCTTGAAGGGATAATTGAGGGAAGCTGAACAGACTTCAGTGTGTCCCACAGGACTGCAATGTATCTGTGGTGTTTGTTTGGAAGGGGACGCTAGATAATTGACCATGGCTCATACAGTAACTCAGTGTGTGTGTGCGTGTGTGTGTGTGTGTGTGTAGGGTAAAACGGTGCTTTTCGGTTTGTGTTGAAACATGCAACATTATCTCATTTTTTATCATATTATCATGACATGAAGTTCCGTTAAGTAAATGAGAATATTCATAAGCATCAAGTTATTGACTTACACGTGTTGGTTAAACTCCACACAGCATTAATAGCACGTGGGCGCCTTTATAACACGCATGGGTGATTAAAAAATCAAATCAAATCTACACATTGCGGTTAATTGGTTCCACACCCCACCACAGTATGTGAATTTTCGCAAAGTAGGATTCAATATTAATAAATGCAAAATATGTATGGCATAGAAAACCTGTTTACAATCTTCTAAATAAGGTTTTTAACATTGTTAGAGCCCTGAGGACATGAAAGAACACCCCTATAGTCACTTTTACATTCGTATTACCCAATATAATAATAATAATAATAATAATAATAATAATCCTGATTGGGGATGTGATTTGTAGGCGTTGAATTGCCAGCCCTTGTTTTATTTTTCCGGACTAACCATTGACTTTGTATTTATACAGTTTTTTGCCTTGTGTAACTTTTACTTATTTATTTTTCTGGGCCTCATGCAAGACGTCTGTGAATTTCACTTTCTGTTCTGGCTTCACGCCGTCTCCTCTTGGCCGCTTGACCACCAGTTGCTGCTGAGACCTCCCTGACATTACTGCCCATGTGCTGCCCCAGGTCAGATCTTCTACGTGTAATGAGACGGCACGATGGCTCGTGAATAGGTTGGCGGGAAATAATGGCGAGCAGAAGGGTCCGTGCTGGCTTGCGGAATGCACGCACAAGCTCATGACCATAATGTGTCATCTTCTGCTGATGATGAGATCCCTACTTGAAATTCATGATTGGAATTGATACTTAACTGCATGGAAAGTTTCCACCTCGAACCAATGGATTTGATCTCTTACTGAGCATTTTATATCACCATAGTGTTGATTTGTGGTGGTCCCTCAATTTTGTCTTGAATGTAGCAAAGCAGTGTCATTATAGAGCTCATTAGCCATGTTAATTAGCGCCTATGGTTTATTTGTCTGGACATGCTTAACAAGTTGCTGTACATTACGGGACATCACATGATTACATTTACACCAGTCAACATGTCCGAAAAGCAGTAGGAAGAAGCGGAGCCTATTTATTCCTACCCCTGTATGTCTATTACAGATCATTCATTCTTGGCTTGTCATGATACTAGAATTTCAGTCGTCAATACCTATGAATTTCCACGATTGTCGATAGTTATTTGACAACAGCACCCATGTACAGTAGTCCCTCGTCACTTCACACTTTGAATTTTCCGCATGAAAAGGGCCGCTGGAGGGCGCGTGGGTGCAAATGATGAGCCACACGGAGTTGCACGGACCACAGCCTGGATCTGGACTAAATGGACCCCTTTCCACAGTGAACCCCAGAAAAGACACACAGGATGTGTGAAAAGCGCACTTCACTGCCATGACAAGGACGAACCACACCTGCTAGACGTGCAGGCGTGCTAGACGTGCTCTTCAAGTGCATCGGAAAAATCTAAATATCGTCTAAATAGACCAGGGGTCTCAAACTCACTGGAGGTGGAGTCTGGGTGAGGTTACATCTTCAAGAAAGAAAACCAGCTTAGTGCAAACACCGATAACGTCAGCATATAAACAACCTCTAGCAAACAACTCTGACCGGGGTCTCATGGGTCGCTTTTATTTATTTAAAAAAAAATGTGAATTTTTTTTAAATAAAAGCATTTCAAGTCATGAACCAAACCAAGCACTTCAAGAAACTGAACCGAACCGAAATTACATTTTAGTGTACCGTTACACCCCTCGTATTTACTTACCTGTTACATGTTGCTGCCATTTGTGTGTGTGTGTGTGTGTGTTAGCACTGTGATTGTAGGCAGTGTTCTGTTTAGTGACCCCCATTTCTCCATGTGATACACTCTTAGTTCCGTGGTAGGTTGTGCTTTCACCCTGTGAGCATCATTGGCTTACCTTAGAGCTTGCGGGCCGCATTCACAGTAGTCTTTCCTGTCAAGTCGCGGGCCACAAAATGTGACTTGACGGGCCACAAATGGCCCACGGGCCGTGAGTTTGAGACCTGTGAAATAGACAAATTGACAAACCAGGGCTACACCCAAGATTAAATGTTGCAAGCGAGGTTTTGTTCTCCATACACCATCACTGAGCTGCAAATTGTGGGACTTGGTCATTAGCTGACAGTCATTAGCATCTTGTTTAATTGAAGTCATTTACAGGCTGTGATAATCTGCCGAGGTGACCTTGATTCTGCATCTGTATAATGCTCATGCCAGTGCAACAGAGTGCGCCGCTCCCTTTTATGACATGATGAGCACAAATTGCAGTTAGGCCCATGTTTGGCCATAAAAGTCTGCGTTTCGTTCGTCATAATTACACCGCTTTTGCCCAGAGAGTTGATGAGTTTCCCTACACTTTGTAGAATGATGCCAGAGCAGCACAACTCATCAGGAAAGGTTCCAGGGGAGCTAAAATCCAAGTTCTCATCATTTTTCATTCATCTCTTATAATTGCTCACTGTATATCTCCTCACATCTGATGGTGAAGAGGGCAACTGTAAATCCGAGGCGTTCAGGGTGCTTGTTGTCATGATAGATTGAGGTATGGCTTGAATGTGTGGGCTTTGTGGTTGTTAGCGTACAGCAGGGCTGTCCAAACTTTTACCGCCAGTGGCCACATACTGAAAAATGAAAGTGGCCTCTTTAATATTTTGTAAAACCAACACACATACTTTAGATATGCTTGGAAGTTTTATATATTTCAATAAAGAACTGCATCTCAGCTTTATGAAAAAGGTGAAAAAGCATATCAGTATGAACTGCGGGCTTTGCCCCCCCATTTGTATTTATTTATTTATTAAGATTTTCTGAATATGTCAACTTTCTTCTTAAATAAGCTTTGTATTTGACATCTGTTTTTTTTGGTTGCTTTTCCCCAACCTAATTTTCCAAAAATTGCAACTTCATTTTGTTATGTTTTTTCTCATAATATTACGACTTAAAAAAAAAATCTTTGCTGATATGCTAAAATGCCATTATTTTTCCTCATAGTATTACAAGTTGTGACTCTTTTTCTCATTACAACTTGACCTATTACTGTTAATATTTTGACTTTATTCTCATAAGATTACAGCGTTTTTTTCCCATTTCTGCTGTTTTTTCCATTTCATTCTTTTCTATTTCAACTTTCTTCTTGTAATTGTTGTTTTTGTAATTCTGACTTTATTGCCTTAATATTTTGACTTTAGTTTTGGAGCATAACTTTTTGCACAACCTATTATTTGGAATATTTGGAATAAACTATTTGTTTGTTTCTCATATTACGACTTTAAAAAAAATTACGTCTTTTTTTCATTATTTCAACTTTATCATCCTAAACTGACCCTATTTTTCCTCATAATATGATACAATTCTTGTAAAATTACAACATTTTCTTGTTAGATTACAACTGTTATCTCTTAATATTGTGTCTTTATTCTTGTAAAGTAAGATTTTTCACATTTTTGATGTTTTTAAAATTTTTTTTTTAGTTTTCTTAAATTATATTTTTAGAGTGTGCATGGCCACAATTTATGGCCCCCGGGTTGCACTTTGGACACCCCTGGCATACAGGATATGTGCCTGTGACTCATCCCAGATATTTGGTTGCTTTCATTCATGAAATTGCATACATTAGAGCGGATGTTCTGCGAGTACAGACAACATACAGAGGACAGTGCAAGATGCAAGATGCAGAAATATGTTCTGAAATCTTCCTTCGCCTTGATTCTAACCATGTCACGGCGAGTAAGAGGAATAAAGGTGATTGAACAACATGGATGAGCGTAGGAGAACGCCTGGAGAGGCAGGCAGCGATTGAGAGGAGAGGTCGCCAGCGGAACCTCTGCAGTAACACTTGAACAAGAGGAGAGATATTTCACATCATTTCTAAAAACAAAAAATCAGCAACGTGAGAGAAGGAAAGCACACATGAAGGCTTGTGACTGGCAGACGCATGTGTGACGGAGATGGACAAAGGGCGTTAACTCTGTGAGCACAGTCAATGGCCATTTAGAGAAGATGAAGTAAGAGATGACAGCTGAGCAGAAGGCTGTGAAGGGAAGGCGCTGAATGAATGAGCAAAATGCTGGGAAGTTTGGGAGAAGCGAGTGGGGGAGGACTTATTGTCAACTGGTCGGACCTTTGAACCTGTTGAGTTTACGTATGTGTGAAGAGCTGACAGTGAAAACGCATGCGCTCGTTCATGGTAATGGTTATTTTCAACTTATTGGCTTACTTAAATGAGTTCATTTGAAACCACAGTTCGGGTGACTCAAACATTGTTGGGCCGAAAAAAAAGTTACTAGTTACTTTCCCACAAAAGTACAGTGGAACATCAGTTAGCGTACGCCCCAGTTAACGTCAAAAATGTACGTGAAAATTTTGCCTCGTTTTGCGTACATTTCCCGGGTCGATGCAATATGGCGCCTGTCTTGTCATGTTATTGATACACTGCATGAGTCCAAATGTGTTCTTCATGTATTTTTATCACAAAATGTCCTTGTTAGCATACATAGCTTGCTAACAAAATGGCAACTGGAACCGGAAGTCAGCTGTTTCTCCCGTCTGTCATCTGCAGTTGACTCTCAAAAAAGTTAACAGCGAACATGCTTTTGTAGTTTTGCAATCACTGTTTTACATGCATTTGTCAACTTTCTTCCAATACATCGTCACCATTCCATTTTCTTCCGCTTATCCGCGTCAGGGGGGCAGCAGTCTCAGTAGGGATGTCCAGACTTCCTGGTCTCTGGCCACCTCTTCCAGTTCCACTAGGAGGACACCAAGGCATTCCCAGGCCAGTTGTGAGGCATAATCCCTCCAGCGTGTCCTTGGACTGCCCTGGGACCTTCTACTAGCTGGGCATGCTTGGAAAACCTCAACAGGGAGGCATCCAGACTAGTTGCCCGAGCCACCTCAACTCATTGTGAAGGAGCAATCATCTGAACCCCTCTCAGATGACAGAGCTCCTCACTCTATCTCTTAGGGCACCGATCCACCGGTCGACCTCACGCTCCAACCTTCCTTTACACGTGAACAAGACCACGATATACTTGAACTCCTCCCCCTGACACAAGGCCTCACTCCCAACTCGGAGGGTGCAATACACCCTTTTTACGAATGAGAGCTATGGCCTGGGATTTGGAGGGGCTGAGTCTCATCCCAGAAGCCTTTCACACTCAGATGCAAACCGCCCCACTAAACGCTGAAGGTCACAGCCCGATGAGGCCTGCGAATAGCAGAGACAAGATCCTAAGGCCCCCAAACTGGACGCTTTGGCTGCACCTAGAAATTCTGTCCATGAAAATTATGAACAGAATTGGTGACAAAGGTGTTCACTGGAAACAGGCTCGACTTACTGCTGGCAATGCCAACCAGGCTCCTGCTCCAGTTGAACAAGGACCGAGTGGCACATAGTAGCATGCCACCAATCCCATACTCCTGGAGCACCCGTCACATGACACCGCAAGGGACACGGTTAATACCTTTTCCAAGTCCACAAAAAACGAAAACCACATTTCACCTCCTGTAGGCAAGGTTTGACTAACGGCCGTACCCTTCTCTCCAGCACCCAGGGATAGACATTCCCAGCGAGGCTGAGCAGTGTGATCCTCCATAGTTGGAACACACCCTCCGGCCACCCTTCTTGACCACAACCCTGGTTTGCCAATCCAAAGTTAATGTTCCCGAATTCCATGCAATGTTGAAGAGACGTGTCAGCCATTATTATGATAGTCCCTCAATATTCAGAGCCTTGAGGAACTCGGGGCGAAACTCATCCACCCCGGGAGATTTGCCACTGAGGAGTGTTCATAAATCGAAACACAAAATAAATGATCTTGAAAAAATCTTCACTTTTAATACACAACATCATCATCAAACTTACTTATTTGTTCATCTCACGCACACAGAACAATGCTGTCACCTTTCTTCTGCATTCTGCCACCGGCTGGAGATGTAAATCGTCAGCGCTCGACGCTAATGAACTCGAGCTGTTTTACAATTTTATTCACGTACCTCCTGCGGCAATCTGCATACCCCTAAGTGTACGCATACCCCACTTTGGGAACCTAGAATTGTACAGCATGGGGGAGGGGCGTCCTTATTGATCCACTATTAAAATTAAAGAGATGTCTGTGTGTCTGCGCATTTGTATGACTTGTTGGCCCCTCCAGGTCAGAGGACCAGCAGAACCTTGTGTGCTGACCCATATAATTAAGGCCAAAGTCCACCCTCCACCTCATGTGTTGACACAAAGATGAAGGGCACATTAACATCTGTATCACATGTCTGTTAGCTGTCACGAAGGCCCCGCCACGTGTGTGCTGCCATTTCAAGAGTGCCCCCCGTTTAAAAGATCTTATGTCACATCTGAGCCAAGTCATGATCTTTATGTCTCTTTTCATGCCACAGCATCCATGATCCCGTGTACGACTCTGGCTTATACAAAGTACACAAGCCACATACCACTCGTTGATGTCAGTTTCAATGCTGCAGTACAATAAAGATCCAGCAGTTAGAGGTTTTGGCCCATGGAAGCTAAAACGTAGTAATGAAAAAGTGAGTGTGCTTTCAGCCACACTGTGGTCTTCAGTCTGGAATTATTTTCTTGAACTCCAGCACATATGCAACGACTGCACTGAACCTGTGAATCCCAGGCCCCTTTCAAAGTTGACTGTCATGTGTCAGATTGGTACTGCCAGAATTCATCTCAGCAATAATGCTGCTCCAGGTTCACGTCCCCGGAGGCCCACAATCGGTGGGATGGAAGGAGATGAAGAGATGGATGCTGGGCAAGCGTGTCTTTGTGCTTCTCTAGAATCAAACATGGATGCAGGGGGGGAGGAGAGGCTCTGTGTGGAGCCCCGGGTTCAAAACAAGATTTTCACTTATTTACAGTATATATTTAGTTGGGCTTACAGCTCGAGGCTGTCTGCTTGCTTTTTTGTTTTGTATGTTCTCTGGCATCAGTGAACCCCTTATTTCCACCCCCATCTCAGTGTCTGCAGGTACACTGTTAGTTTCTACGCATTTCAACTCTGCATGTGTCCTCCAACGGAGATGAACGAATCTTTGTGTTGCGTTTAAATCATATGTGTGCTGAACAGATGGTAAACGAATACATTTAGTATTGTTTTGCTTGTATATTAGTGTATAACCTACAAAGTCCATGTGGTCCAGTTCCACTTGTGTTACTTGTAGGCCTGTCACGATAACAAATTTTGCTGACCGATAATTATCCTACAAATTATTGCCGATAAAGGATATTATTGTCACCATTGTTTTGAGACATTTTATTTCCATTACTGCAAAAATATTATATGGCATAATAATGAGATTTCCGCACGGTGGCCAGTGGTTAGCATGTTGGCCATACAGTCAGGTTCGGATCTCTGTTTGAGCGTCTCTGTGTGGAGTTTGCATGTTTTCCCAATGCGTGCATTGGGTTTTTACTGGTACTCCGGTTTTCTCCCACTTTACAAAAATATGCATTTTAGGTTAATTGGCGACTCTAAATTGTCCATAGGTATGAATGTGAGTGTGAATGGCTGATTTGTCTATATGTGCCCCGCCATTGGCTGGCGACCAGTTCAGAGTGTAACCCCGCCTCTTGCCCAAAGTCAGCTGGGATAGGCTCCAGCATACCCCCACGACCCTAATGAGAAGCAGCATAGAAAATGGTTGGATGGATAATGCAAGTACGTCTTATCAAAAGCAATAAACTTTAATTTCTCACATCAGTGCAATTGGAATGTCGAGATTTTATATAAAATAACAACAATACAGTCACACAAAAGACAAAAAACAACAATGAAGAAAAAAAAGGACTCTGTCTCTTTTCGCAATAATTGCACTTGAATAAAAATCAACCGAAAACAATCAAAAATAGACGCTGTCTGTTAAGAAAAAAACACCCTAAAGAAAAGCACACACAACAATAAAAACAATAACTAAAACGGAGTATCAAGTCCCCGGAAGCAAAATTGCACTTGAATAAATAACGAACATTGGGTGTTCTTCCTGAACAGGAAGGCATAACATATAGAGAACGGCACTGTCTGTGAGCGTGCACTGTTTAGTTTATATTTACTTTGCCCCAGTGAGCGTTGACCTGCGTAACGAAGGCTCCGCTGCACCTCGAGTGGCAGTTTTCTTTCCCATTTGGGAAAACTGGACAGAATGGTTGTGTTTTAGGTGGGCATGTAAGTTGGTCGTATTCCCCTTCTTCACTGCCACTACTTTCCAACAAATGCGTCATCTGTCTGTGTTCATGGGCTCACCCTGTTAATTCTGTTTAAAACCAAAATATTCCCACGCTGCCGCCGTGGCACCCGCCTTAGGAACCATCGCTTTTGTGCCTTCGTTCCTATTTGCGTTTGCTCACTTGCAGGCTGCACTCGCTAGCAGCCCCGACTCCATCCTCTGGCACATAAAGACTGAATGACTGACAGGAGGGTTCACTCACTCTGTTCATTCCGCTATAGAACCAACACACCCAGGTGCACAGAGTGAATCCTCATGTCATCCAGCCTGTTTGGTAGAGAGAGAGGAAGAAAACAAACATGCTTGCACATGACAATTTATCGAGGCCGGCAAAATGATCCAGTTCGTTTTTATTCGTCATGCAATTTATTGTGACAGGCTTAGTTACTTGTGTTATTTTTGGTTGCACCGTGAGTTGAGGTATAAGCATTGATAAGCTCCTGTTGGTTTGGGATGTGTAGGGTGTAAATATCATATAAAGAACACCTCAAGCAATTTGATGTTTGCTTTTGACTACTTTTGTACAGCTCAAGCTTTAACAGTGTCGGACAGGGGTCTCAAACTCAATTTCACTGGGGGCCACTGGAGGTAGAGTCTGGGTGAGGCTGGGCCGCATCACGATACGGTACAATTCACAATACATGGCTCACAATAACGCTAAAGGGCCACCCCTTCCCCGGTCCATGTGATAACACCACTGTTAGTTCAGTGTTGGAGTTTACTTGCCCCTGGAAGTATGGAAGTAACACTGAGCTTGCCCGGATGTTGCGGGCTGCAGTTACACTACTCTTTGATGTCCAGGCGCGGGCCGCAAGATACGATTTGGTGGGCCTCAAATGGCCCGCGGGCCGCAAGTTTGAGACCCCTGGTGTAGGGCTATTGAGATGTCTTTTTTTTTAACCAATAAACGGCCTAATTTTGGAACTTATAAGCACAAAACAGTGGGAGTTGCCACATATAAAAAAATGTTTGGTTATAAAATGTGCAAATTTGCGTAACAAATGTGATCGGTGCTTTGTGATCGGTTTGGCATGAAAGTTGGCCGTGCTATAAAGCCACTGAGCACTCGCTCGTCTGTGTGACAATGTGGCCTTGTGTCTGTCATTTCCCCCTCTCATATTTCTCAGCTTGTTCTTTCACAGCTCTTGTTACCATGACTGCAACATGAGAGGGGGCGCTTTAGTGATACAGTGAACTCAAAGCGTGGAGTTTGGCAAGCAGATTCGGTGTCTAACAAATGCAAAAGAAGTACGAGGCCAGCCGTCTGTGCACGCTAGCAGCCCTGAGCGCCGCACTTTGCCATGCTCAGAGCTCACAACGGTGACTCACGGCTGTTGAAAAATGTATCACACTTAAACGGTGCCAGGCCATGTGTCGTCACCATTTAAACGCATCTGCTGTCAGGCCTGCAGACCCGAACAGCCCAGTCAGCCCATCAGAAAGCATGTTTTTTTAGTTTTGCCAATACATAGGGAAGATAAGGATATCATCATATCTTGTGTGTGTGTGTGTGTGTGTGTGTGTGTGTTCATGCCCTGTAGTAAATGGTGACTACCAAGATGACATAGGCTTGTTGTTAGCGTATCACAGGGGTCACCAACGTTTTTCCTTGTGAGAGCCACTTTTACAAAATGAAAATGGCCAAGAGCTACTCATTTTTGTAACATTTATTTTCAGAGCTTATTTTAAACCCAAACAAAGCGAATATGCTTGTTTTACCAGAACATGAACAAAATGCTGGTGTCCACAACTCACATGTTGTATTTCACAATGCATTTCTTTCTACTGTTCTTTCATTATTAACTGAAAACCTGAATGAAAAGCAGGCTTGCGGGCACCTCATGTGGTCGTGGGGGGCTACCTGGTGCCCACGGGCACCACGTTGGTGACCCCTGGTGTATATGTAAAATGTTTTAATGTAAATTCACAGTAAATTACTGCCTAAGAATTGCATGACTTTTACAGTAACATTACAGTAATTTGCTGTGAAATATCTCTACAGTAATTTGCTGTAATTTCACAGCAAACTGGTACAGTTACAATCAATTCCACTATATAACCCAAACCTACAGCTTATATAGTTGAGCTACTAATTTATGACATTTTTCCAATGATGTGACATCTCTTACACTTAAGAACTACTACTAGTCCTTTAGGAACTGTACTGTACTGTACTGTACTGTACTGTATAAATAAAAAAAAGTAAAAAAAAAAATTTAAAAAAATAAAAAATTTTTTTTTAAAATAGCTGGACATGCAGGCATCTTAAGTCGAAATTTGTGTCCAATCTGAATTAATAAAAGAAGTTCACCACGAATGCAAAAAAAAAAAAAAAAGAAACTGTACTGCTTACAAGTCAGTGAGAAAACGGTAGTCCTTTCTGTGGCAGCAGCCAATCGTAAGCTATTAAAAAGCTCATTGTTCATCGGCCAATGGCTGCCCACTGCCGGGCGCCGGGCCACCAGGGGGAGCTCATCAGCTCCCATGAGTCGATGAACTCCCCGGGAGCTCATGAGCACCCATTTGTCTATGGTGAGCCCCCACATGTGACCCGTTTTGGAAGGGCTCAGGAAAAAAAGCAGGCTCCATGGTGTGGCACTCCGGAAGAGCTGCTTCTTCTTTTCACTGTTCCCTCTCACTTTAACGTCATACTGCCACCTGCTGTACAATTATGTGTTTGATTTTAACGCTTATATTCTCTGAAAGTACAGCGGATTTTGATTACATTACAACAAAAATATAAACACAACACTTTTGTTTTTGCTCCCATTTTTTATGAGATGAACTCAAAGATCTAAAACTTTTTCCACATACACTATATCACCATTTCTCTCAAGTATAGTTGACAAATCTGTCTAAACCCACCTCACAGGTGGGATGGATCAAGATGCTGATCAGACACCATGATTAGTGCACAGGTGTGCCTTAGACTGCCCACAACAAAAAGCCACTCTGAAATGTGCACTTTTATCACACAACACAATGCCACAGATGTCGCAGGATTTGAGGGAGCATGCAATTGGCATGCTGACAGCAGGAATGTCAACCAGAGCTGTTGCTCGTGTATTGAATGTTCATTTCTCTACCATAAGCCGTCTCCAAAAGCGTTTCGGAGAATTTGGCAGTACATCCATCACCTCATGTTGCAGCAGGATAATGCACGGCCCCATGTTGCAAGGATCTGTACACAATTCTTGGAAGCTGAAAACGACCCAGTTCTTTTATGGCCAGCATACACATTCTGAGTCCCCAGACCCCTTCATAAAACAAAACTGCACATTTCAGAGTGGCCTTTTATTGTGGGCACGCCTGTGCACTAATCATGGTGTCTAATCAACATCTTGATATGGCACACCTGTGAGGTGGGATGGATTATTTTAACAAAGAAGTGCTCACTGTCACAGATTTAGACAGATTTGTCAACAATATTTGACAGAAATGGTGATATTGTGTTTGTGGAATGACAGATATTTATTTTTGAACAAAAACAACCCGGACATCATCACAACGGATGGCATGGCATGATGTGGCAGCTCATTATCTTGTTTTAGTCCATTCATATTGTTGTCCATGTTTTTCATTGCATAAATGTCAAAGAAAGAAAGTCCTACTTGTTGCAGTAACTTCTCACTGGAGTTCACATAAAGGTGAGGTGTCCCAGCATCATCTGGACTGGAACTCGCAGGGGCACAAACTTAATAGGGGTCCATTGAAGTTTTGTGACAAGCCTGAAAAACATTTCTGAAACTCAACCACACGGAAAAGTGGCATTTTCTGCCGGAACCTGAACCCCCCGATTAAGGTGTGGGAGGTTTCCCCCATCTCCTGGCAGAGTGGTGCAAAGGGGGGAAAAGGTATGGCAATTCCAATGGCCCCTGACTGACAGGGGCCTCAAAAACAGATGTGGTGACAAGAGCGGGGAAGGGGGCCCAATGTAATTTTTCTCCTTGGGACCCAGAATTCCTGACAGCACGCACTGCGGCTCAGTCACGCCACACTGACCAAGTGCCTTCCCCAAACTGTTCTTACACATTCGGGAGCACAGAAATGTCTCTTGGTAAGAAATTAAGGGAAAGGGAAAAGCAAGGGGCCTCGAGACTCTTTGTCCATATTAGATGTGCGAACCATGAACGATTGTTCAATTTTTATCTTTATTTGACTAAATCGGGACTCACAGGTACTTGCACTCGTAACTCGTTTACTTACTCACACCCGCTACGGCTAGTTAAATGAAAAGATGAAACCAGGCAACACTCAAGTTTCACTGACTCATGGGTCCTCGCCGAAAACACTCGCATGGACATGAGCGAGTTTCTGAGCACGCGGTCTGTGATGGGTAATTTAAGTGAATCAAGTACCCGGAAGGCTGGGCGACTCCTAAGACTTATGAGCTTTCTATGCATGCGCTTTGTGGTGAGTGACTCAAATAGACGATTCACTTCAGTGAGAACTCGAGTCAGTAGCAGGAATCAAGTGTTCCATCCCTAGTCTGTATAGCGTGTGTTGATAATCTGCCCATTGTCGCCTTCAAATAATATACTTCCGAAACTATAAGCAGTGTGTCTACATAGAAAGTCAAGTGTGCATTTTTATTGCGTGTGCTGACTGCTGCTCTGACAACCCGCCTGTGTGCCCCCCAGTCCTTTCTTTGGAGTGATTCCTACCTGATTTTATTCACATACAAGTAGGACCCTTTTTTGGCAGGGGTGGTCAAGTAGCTTTTCTTGGGACTAATTGGAGTGTGCGAGCCATTACAGCTGAAGTGCTCCCTCAGGGCCTCTCTTTCTCCATGCCCCCTCCCCTCCTCCAACACCAGCTTTTATTATGATTTGCCATATCGAGTAAACAACCTGTTAGTGGAAATTAGGGTCCAGCGAGTGATGAAGCGACACATCCAGCCCCTCCTGCTTCCTCTGCACATCTCCTCCTCTCCCTCTCTCATTGTCACACTCTTTGCGTCCCTTTCAGCTCCTTCCACTTTGGTGCCCCCAACCTCTGTCCTGCCTTGTTTGGCACACAGCCTGTATAAAGACAGTGGTGGTGGTGGTGGTGATGGTGGTGCTTGTGTGTATGGGTGCAGGCAGGGGGTCTCAAATGAAGATTGAAGCGGACAAAAAAAGCCCTGGCGCAACCTGGAGGTGGAAATTAATAATGATAAAAGTAATTACTGCCCCATTCCTCCCTGACCTAGTTTTCATAATGGGAAACGATCGCCCCCAGTTGCACACAATGTATGTGCGTTTAAAGCGATAGTGTGTCTGTATGTATGTGTACACATGGCCACCATAATGGCCATATTGTAGTGGGAATGGACAGGACAGGACCTAAATGAAGAAAAAAGGTTTCCAACTATTACCTGGCATTGTTTTATCAGAAATGTTCTTTTGTATTCCCATCACCCCTAGCCTACAGAAAATGGCCTCTCACTCCTCCCACATTGATTGATCCTGTATTGAGCAACATTATGTTCATGTTTAGCCAAGACGAGATTGGAGGCCTCAGAGTAGCAGCAGCCGAGCATAGATTAGGCCTGGCACGATAATCGATTCATCGAACGATAAAAAAACGTCCTTGATAAATTGACATGTGCACGCATGCGTGTGTCATCTGCTGGTCTCTCTGTGCCACACAGGCTGGTTGACTAGAGGGTTCACTCTGCATCTGTCTGTGCGCATTTGTTCTATAGTGGAATGAGCGGAGAGTCGGCCTGTCACGATAACATTAGCTATTCACTAATTGTGCGATAAATTATTGACGATAATCGATAATTTTGACTCTTTTCGTAAGCCATATGAACATAAAGTTTATCATTCAGAGATCATTATGTCATGTCACATTTGAGCCACGAGATGGAACTCAAGCATAGCGTACCTTTGGGAGGTCACCAATTCACATACTCCTACTCATGTCCTACTCATGGTGTCAGAACTACACACAGCAGCGCAATAGGTGGATAAAAACAGACAAGACACTACCAACGTATAATGCAAGCTGTTAACAAACTACTATGTGAGCTCTAAGCATGCACTTTCCAGTAGTTTACAAAAACTATACAGCAAAGCACGCTGGGAAACAGGAAGTGCTCCCAGCGACACTACACTATGTAGACTGTCTCTGTTTAGAAAAAAAACACATCAATAGAACCTACACGCACGCAGTTATGCAGTGTCCTGTTAAACTATTGTGGGGGTCATATTTGAGCTGTGTAAAATAATGGACATGACAGACTGCACGACTTGCGTGAGTTTAGATGATAGCCATCTTTTTACGTCATAATGTGCTTGAACACAACACTACACTGCCCAAGCTATGGCAGCTCAGGAGGGACACTTTAAAGACATCAGCGCTTCTTACACACACACAATACGTCACAAGCTGGCCCACAGCTGAGTGGGCTAAAATGCAATGTTGCTGATATGTTCTTCAACACGTATTAGTTGACAACCGTATTGAAGGGTTACATTTATTTTTCAGTGCAGCTAGCGACACTGTGAACGCGCACCATTTTGCGCTGTTTGGTTTAATATTTACTCCGCCGATCAAACGCTTCAGTAAGCGTTGACTGTCGGGAGGGAGGCTCTGATACACATCCACACTGGAACTGTGGCATTCGGCTGAGAAACTCTCGCTTTTGAGCATTGATTCACATTCGTGTCTGCTTGCTAAATGCTCGCACTCTGTGCACGTAGCCCTCGCCTCCACTACTGGGACAAAGAGGCTCAATAGCTGAGAAGATGCTCGCTCTCTTCTGTGTTCATTTCATATAGAGTCAATGCGCACAGACACATGCAGAGCCAACCCTCTTGTCATCCAGCCTGTGTATCACAGAGAGACTAACAGGTGGAGGATAATTATCTACCTGTTTTTTATTTATTTTTTCATCGTTCGTTAAATCAATTTATTCATTATCAGGACAGGCCTAACGAAGAAAGTTGGCCCTCGTGTCATTCAGCCTCTTTGTGGAGGCAGGGCTACTTGTGAGTGGAGTACAGAGGGTTTAGCCGTTAGCTTCGTCGAGCAGCATACACCAACATGAAGAAGGCACAGAAGCGGTGGTGTCTGAGGCAAATGCCACAGCGTGGGAACATTTCGGTTTTAAACAGAATTAACCCGGTGAGCGCATAAACACCCACGACTGACATGGACAGTTTTCTCAACTGGGTAAAAAAACTAATAATGTAGGTGCCTCGGGCAGCGGAGCCTTCGTCCCGACAGAGGCATTTGGTTTGTCTCACAAAGGTACAGCGTATACACAGGTATACTTGAGTACCATTTAGTGGCTCACATGTGAATTACTCCTGTCATGACAAATAATGAAAAAATGGTCTAAAAAAATGTCAATTGTCTATTAAAATCGATTGTCGACGATAATTGGTAGCACAATTATCGACCAGCAAAATTTGTCATCGTGACAGGCCGACCTTAGATGCATTAAACATTACACTGTGCATGAAAAACAGCTGACCCTCAGAACAAGAACACAGTCCATTCCAGGAGGATGTTCAAACTTTTGATCTGTTCAGATAAAATCCACGAAGAAAAATTGTTCTGGTCTAGGAATCAAGCTGTGTCAGGGAAACCCATTCCAGTGGATGTACCCTCATAAAGGCCTCTTTGTGAAAAGACTGAGGAAATTTGGCATGTCTACCACAATCCTGAGTTGCTTCTACAGATGCACTATCGAAAGTGTCCTTACCGCCTCCATCACTGTTTGGTATGGTAACTGTACAACACGTGATAGGAAGGCACTCCAGCGGGTGATATAGACCTCACAGAACATTGTTGGGGCAGCCCTCCCCTCACTGCAAGACATTTATAAAACTAGAGTCCTACGAAGAACACACAACCTCATCAAGGACAGCACACATCCACAACACTCATTATTCACACTCCTACCGTCAGGCAGACGCTACAGGAGTTTGAAGTCCAGGACCACAAGGCTGGCAAACAGCTTTTACCCACAGGCCATCAGGCTTCTCAACGAAGCACTCACACACGCCGCACGCAACACACGCACACACTCACTTTAATCATGATTAATCACCATGTGCAACTATGTGTGAAATATGCCCATTTTTACTGTAGTATTACCAATAGTGTTTAGAAGACATGATGTAAGGATGACATGACTTACTCTGTTCTGTGGCAAGTTCGATGTCATTCCAGTGGAAAAGCATCCTTTTTCAAAATGTGTTTATACCGTACTTTCAAGCCAAATCCATCCATGCATCTTTTGCTGCTTATCAGAGGTCGGGTTGGGTCAGGCAGCAGCCTAAGCAGAGAAGCCCAGACTTCCCTCTCCCCGGCCACTTCATCCAGCTCCTCCCGGCAGATCCCAAGGTGTTCCCAGGCCAGTTGAGAGACAAAGTCTTTCCAACGTGTCCTGGGTCTTCACCGAGGCCTCCTACCGGCCAGACGTTCATGACAAGATGCCCAAACCACCTCATCTGGCTCCTATCAATGCGGAGGAGCAGCGGTTTTCCTCAGAGTTTCTCCTGGATGGCAGTGCTTTTCACCTTATCTCTATGGGAGGGCCTAGCCACCCTACGGAGGAAACTCATCGCTTGTACCAGCAACTTGAGAGCTTTGCCTTTCGGCTCAGCTCTCTCTTCACCATAACTGACACATAGTCCGCATCACTGCAGACGTCGCACCAATTCACCTGTTGGTCTTGCGTTCCATCCTTCCCTCACTCGTGAACAAGACCCCGAGGTACTTAAACCCCTTGACTTGGGGAAGGATCTCATTCCCGACCCGGAGATAGCACTCAACCCTTTTCCGGGTGAGAACCAGGGACTCTGATATGGAGGTGCTGATTCTCATCCCGGCCGCTTCACACTGCGAACTGATCCAGTAAGAGCTGAAGGTCACAGCTCGCCTAAGCCAGCAGGACCACGTCATCTGCAAAAAGCAGAGACCCAATCCTGCAGCCACCAAACCGGATCTCCTCAACGCCCTGGCTGCGCCTGGAAATTCTGTCCATAAAAGTAATGAACAGAATCGGTCCCTGATGGAGTCCCATTCCAACTTCTGTTATTTTTAACATCTTATCACCAAGATTCAGTAAGAGCTTGAAATGACTAAAACACAAGTTTGAATGTTTTTAGTCTAAAATAAGACGTTAAAAACACAGTCGCACTCTGGAGCTCTGAAGTACATCCTGCTATTGGAGCAAGGCACCATCACACCATGGAATACATTCGCCTAAAAACTTCCAGCCTGAGCTCTTTAAGAAGTCTTGCCAGCATGTTAATACTTAATTAAAAGTAATGATGAGGAGCTGGAGGGCTGGTTGTGACTAAGATAACCCTTCACCTCACTCTTTAGTCGAAGCACATTGGTCCATCTCGTAGAACCGCTGGGAGGACACATCTGTTGAAAAGTTGCTCACATCATACCACACAAGTTTCTCACGTCACTGGAGTGTAGTACAAAAGTTGAATGCGTATTTAACCACAGAGTAACACAAACTCCTAAAATGGCAGCACGGCTGCTCTTTGTCACACTGCTGTCACACTGACTTCCTTGGCCTGGAAACAGAACTGCATGTTGGATGATATGAAACATTCATCTATGCACAGGATACACAGTATGGAGCACAGCAATCCCACACCTTTTAATGATGCACTGGAGTAGTGGATAGCTTTTTAATTGTTTAATTTAATTGATGTTCGCTTGCTTTAACAGCCCCTTCGGTGACAAGCCAGTCGTTCCCATCTTACACTTTTCATTACAATATGTATTTACAAATAGTGATTTTTCACCTTCATGTCCGAAGACACAGTGTCACGATGGCTTTTACAAATACAGGGGTAACTTTTCGTTTAGTAATCTGTTCCGAAAGGTCCAAGGTAAACCGAACCGTGTGAAAGCTGCAGCAATTTTTCCTCTAACAAACTACGTCAATC